>NC_086237.1:5183336-5483336 GCF_036321145.2 Pelmatolapia mariae | reverse complement strand
TTTCTGGTTTTGAAGTTTGTACAATAGAACACATTACAGTTTTGCACATTCTCCTGAACATCCCAGCTCGGTTTTAGCCAGCAGACCATTTCTGCAATCGTCAGTAGGTTTGGTGTCTTCCCAGATGTCCAGGGGAAGGATTGTGGCTGGCTCATGGTCTGTAGGGAAGCTTGAGAACACGATAGATAAGGCCCTGTTTTGATGACATGGTGGGATTGATGTTATATCTCCTGTATCAGAGCCTTCCACCTCTATCGTAAGCTTCTGTGAGGGGCCCTGTAGAGCACAGATGATGGTGGCACATTCTGACGTGGAGACACAAGGAGTGTCTGCTGAAAGAAAGCAGTACTCTGGTCATCCACCCCACCACGCCCCCCACTCCTGAAGAGAAGTGTCTTATCTTATCATCATCAAACCAATACTTTCCTTCTGAAACATCCAGCTGACTACCAATGAATAATATGAAATCCAAACTCAGTAGAGCAGGAAATGCCGTTGTCTTTGAAACAAGCACCACCACAGGCACATGCCAGCTTTTACTCTAAAGAGTCATTTCTGTCTCCATCCAGCCCAGCAGCTAGCTCGGTTGTCTGTTAGACAAGTACAAGGTGAGAGCAAGTACATGAGGTGAGTTTGTCAGCTGGGGAGTATATGTCGAACCAGCATCCACAACAGCATTTCCAGTCTAATGTTTCACAGTTATGGAGACTTTCAACTGCCACAAGAGGGCAGTAATTTCTCCTGGGCTGTGGAACAGCTGATCTTGGACAGTAGAATGAGATGTAACACTGGATGTGAGGGAGGAGTATTTTCACCTGATGTTTGTGGTGGTTTGGGATGAGGTGGAGTAAATCTGAGGTGAGACACTGTTCTCCTGGTGATCTCATCTTTTTCCAGCTGTTTTTACAACCTGACCGTGCTCATCCACAGCTCTGACTTATCATTTTAAAATCAGCTTGAGTACTGTCAGGTCATTAATATCAGGTTTCTACCTTTGGTATAATGAACAGTACATATAAGCTTTCCTCCTCATCCTGCACTCTTGCCCTGTCTCCACTAGTTCATCCTCAGTCCATGGAAAAACAGGCAGTCCTTAAAATCAGACGAGCTTTATGTGGCAGCTGCACCAGATCCTGCAGTCTGCTGCAGTTCTGTCCAGGACATTGCACACAGCTGCCATCATTTCTTTAGCTATCAGAGGATGCAAGGACAGAAAATCTTTACATTTGTCCAGATTTAGAAGCAGCTCTGCTTCATCATCCATACTCCCATAGAAACTGAAGCTTATTTGGGTATTTTCCAGGGGATCCCACAGGCAACTGCAAAAGACCACCCTTAACCTCAGGTCTCATAGTTGACTACAAATGTGCCAGCTGTCAAAGGGTGAGAGCCAGGGTGCACCCCAGACAGGTCGCCAGTCTGTCTGACAGACAACCATTCACACCCATGAATGAGCAATTTGGGATTCCCCATTAAGCTGTGTGGAGGAAGCCAGAGTACCCAGAGAGAACCCAGCAAACACTGGGAGAACATGCAGAGTTCTTTCTGTGAGGCAACAGTGCTAATCACCACGGCACAGTGCTGCCCACATTCATGAGGTTAAAAAAGACAAAGGTATATTAAAAAAATCCTAATTAGAAAAAAGTTTACAATTGTGGCTCGCTCAGTACTCATATAACATATGCTGGGGCGCTTTTTTTAATGGGCAGAGTTGGAGAACTTTATGATCGTGCCATTATGTCCTGACTTGGCACAGTCATGTTTCTCTTAACGTGTTATAGGTTTGGAGATGGCTACATGATCACGGTGAGGACAAAGAGCAGCTCCAGCGTCAAAGAGGTGGTTCGATTTTTCAACAGAAACTTCCCCGAGGCTCTGCTGAAGGTACATCACAGCAACTCTCCAGTGTACTCGTCATTTTACCCACAGAGCACCAACCTGACAGACGTAGCACCAGACTAAACCTCACCAACAGTTCAGTTGTGTTTTCATGATATAGTGTAAATTCACACCAACAGCTGCTTTATATTGTAGATCTAAAGATCCTCATCAAAGAGATAATATTACCACTCTTTAATAAATATAATAAAGAGCAAATATTACCTGAATAGTGTGGTTATATACCGAAACTGGTGGTAGATCTGTAGCATCGGCATAGAATCGATTCAAGAATGTAAAGTTTTGTGTGGTTTAATTAGAAGATCCGTATTGTTTCATTAAGCTACTTTGCCTGTGCTATATCGCTGTAATAAAATCTCTGCATATAAAGTCTGACGATGTGGACATTCACTAAAGTACTTACCTGTCCATTCAACAAGTGCAAGGAGCCTCCTACAACTGGTACAGCTGTTGACCGTCCCTAACTTTAGGTTCTAGTGGGGTGCATCTTTGGCTGGCTGTAGCTCAGGATGTAGATGATCAGAAGGTTGGTGGTTCAGTCCCTGGCTGCCCCAGTCTGCATGCCTTCAGCAAGATACTAACCCTGAGTTGCTCGCCGATGCATCCATCCGAGCATGAATGTGTGTGAATGTTAGATAGTAAGCACTTAAAGCATAGAAGAAAGTGCTTGTGTGGATGTGGCATGTTGTATAGAGCGCTGTGAGTACTCTGTGAGAGAAGAAAAGCTTTATATAAGAATCAGTCCATGTACCATTCAGCTGAAACAGGGTAGGCATCCGATCGTAGGCAGTTAAAGCTAGGCCAGTATCCTCAACACCAGCTTGAGTTAGCTACTAATTGCTAACCTAAAAGGTAATACCCACAGGATCAAGAGCTGGTCCATATCCCTATAATTGGAGTCAATGTTCACAGTCACAATACCACAGCTGAAAAATGTGGTAAACTGTAAACCATGTTATCATATTTGCAGGAGCGTCACCACACCAAGGTGCAGTACCAGCTGAAGTCTGAGCGCATGTCCCTGGCTCAGGTCTTTAGTAAGATGGAGCAGGTGGTGGAGGTGCTGGGTATTGAGGACTACTCTGTCAGTCAGACTACTCTGGATAATGTGAGTGACTCAGTTTCATCCAAGACTTCAAAAAGGAATATCTTAAATAAAAAATTAAGTACAGGATCTCTTTTTCCATCCAGGTGTTTGTTAACTTTGCCAAGAAACAAAGCGATAACCTTGAGCAGCAGGATGTGTCGCCCCTGGGCAGTGGAAAGTCCCCCCTGCAGCGCATCTTCAGCCTTCTAAAGTCTCGAACGGCCAACACAGAACTCAACGCTCTGATCAGTGAGGCGCCAGAAGAGCTGGAGAGCGATGATGATGAAGGTCTCATTAGCTTCGAAGAGGAACGGGTGAGCAGATCCTGCCTAGAGTTTTCTGTTTCTCTGTTCATTGAAGTTCAGAGGGAGGGGTGCACAGGTGAAGGTGCAGCAGTCCCCACATCTTTGAAACAGTCTGGAAGGTCAGTAACACGAGACAAACAGAGATATAGTGTGTGGAAGAGATATCACCCAGAACTTGGGCTAGGAAATACTTTAATGTTACCACGAGATGTTGTAGCGTCAGTGTAGCTTGCAGTTGCCCTCTAGCATGAGAAGACGAGGAAATCAGCAAGCAATGGAAACACTGCTACTACTGTAGAAGGACAGGTACTCAGTGACCCTCATCACCACAGCACAAACCTCAGGAGACAACAGGAGTGAAGAGTTAACACTGGAGTAGCTTTCCACCAGCAGACAGAGTAAACAAATGTGCTTAACCAGCATGGTTTCCTCTACACGTGTAAAAGCTAATGATTTAAATACATTCAGCCTGTTTTCAATGCAGCAATGTCCTCTAAAGGAGCGAACCATCTAACACTGACAGTGTTACATAAATCTAAGTGTTCACACAGGATCTCAGCCCATCTATCATCAGGTAACAGAACAGGATTGCACCCTAAACAGGTTGTTAGTCTGTCAGACTTCAGACTGTGGAACAACACCGAGCAGGTAGTATGTGCAGACTCTGCAGATGAGCTGGAGGTCTGAACAAAGAACATTCTCCCACTGTTCTCAAACAAACACTGGACTTTCTTATGCACGCTCCCATCATTGTGAGCTGACAAAGACATCACTGCTATGTGTTAGCACGTGTAGTGATATTCTGATGTGTATATTTGTGTGTGTTTGGCAGGTGCAGCTCTCTTTCAATACAGACACCCTCTGTTAAAATGAGCTACTTTAACATCAGAGAGCAGAGGGGAGGGCAGAGGGGGGACCCCTGATCCCATTGGTCTGAGCTATGCGTTCCTGAGGGTATGGCACCGCGACCCTGAAGAGGACCAAAACTCTCTGAACACAGCACCTGAGGTTCAGTATTTCAGGCTTCAGATGGACTCTGCACTAGGACGGCAACATTATACTTTGAGTGTGTGAATTTGAACCCTTTATGAAATGTTAAAAACCAAGTCTTTGATTCCACTGGTGTCTCTGAACTGACTGGAATCACCCCCTTAACCACAAAGGGTCCTTGTTACTCTGTAGACCTGCCTTGAGAGCATGCTGTGATGATGATAATACACCTTGTTTTTCCTTTTTTTCTGTGGTAAGATTTATTTTGAAGGTCAAGGCAGCTGCAAACTGCTGGGCTTTTTTTTGGTTTGTTTTTTTAAATCTTTTTTTTTGGGGGGGGGGTTGTGCACCCTGTAAGGGGGCATGAGTGGACCTGTGGGGGAGCAGGAGGCCTTGCCTTCTTTGATGTTACCAGGTGAATGTACACGGGTGTTGTCATGGTGATGCCTCCTCCTCTCGGTTTGTTCTGACACTGTACACGTGGTCGCTTTCTTTTCTGTTTTACATATTAGTATTTTTATTTATTATTATTATTTTTATGAATATTATTATAACATGTTATTATGTTGTGCATTCTGGTGAGAAGATCCTCTGTAAATGGGGCACCGTGTATAATAAGAACAATAACTCCACCTGCAGTGAACATGAGCAGCATTGTAACAGTCTGAACGGTGAATTTGAATTCCTGACGACAACTGCACTCCTATCACTGTGACACTAAAAGGGACCTTCAGATCACATTTGCAGTAATATGTGGGTACGCTCCATGTTTTATGATTTGCAGATGAACTTGTAATTTTTTTATGGCTTCTGGAATCAACACATTACAAAAATATGGCTCTCTCACTGACCGTGTGTTGATATGTGCTTTGAACTGATCTCTCATGTTTCGTGATAACTGAGTTGTCCTGTCATCAACAACTCCTGTGTTGCTTCTTCTTTCACAGCTAGCTGCAGTCCTGGTTTGGTTATTACTCTGGTACTGGTGGGCTTTTTTTCCCTGTTGCAGATGTTATCATTAAAAAAGAATAACTGTCATCCTTTCATGTCTGAGATTGTGAGCTTGACGGGTAAAAGCAAGTCTGTCATGGACTTTAACAACTGTATGTCACCTACAGCCACTGGAGTTTTGAGCATTCATAGTTTAAAATAAATCTAAACTGTATGTTTTGGGATGTAAACATCAGATTCATATGTGAACTTAACCTTTAATAACGCCATTGAAGCTTATGTCTGATTAAACGACTGTTTCTGAACTGTAACTTACACTGAACAGATGCTCTTCTTATGCTTTGTGTTTGTTGCAACAGTGAGCTTCGTCTCACACATCTGCAGTTCTGCTGCTGTGAACCTTACCCGTGTGCACTCTCACTCTGATTATAAAAACGAGTCACGTGCCCAATGTAGTCAAATATTTTGAGCTTCTTCAAGACACAAGCCGTCTTTTCTTGGACTTTTCTAAAGTATTCACTCCTGGACTGTGTGAAAGCTACACCACGTTTGCATGTTCCTCGTCATGCATCCATATTTTAGTCGCCAGTCGCATTCTTCTAGTTTTGGCCTTTTGCACATTATTGGACTTATTTATTCTTTTATTTAATTCACTTTTTCTTTCTTACCCGTGTGCTGCCTGTAACAAAGTATCCTCCCAGATCTGGGATTATACCTTTTTTTTTGTTGAACGTTTTGAATATTGATATAAATATGATAAGCTGGGCTCCACTGGGAGAAAACAGCAGAGAGAGAGAAGAGAACAATATTTTTTTATTAACTCTGTACTATGAAATGTAAATTTGCTATTATTGTTTTAATAGTGAGAATTAATTAGGCAATTATATGGACTGTTGGTGTGGAAACACAGTGAGACGGAGGCTACCACGCGGGTAATCTGTTGGTGTCTGTCTCCCTCACTCTGTCCTTTACAGTGTCAGCATTCAGCTATGGCGCAGCTTTCACACAGTCCAGGAGTGAATAATGCAATAAATGAATGGCAGCATTCAGTTATTGCATCTCTTCACTGCCCTCCATTTTTAGGTGTTTACTTTTTTTAATGAAAAGCAACAAAAGTGGTAATCTGATTAGTAACTTGAAAAGAACTAATACTTTAAACCTTATTACAGGATGTGAGGTGACAATATAATATATACAGATACTATCAAAGGGCTATATTTCTTTTTTTAAACCAGAATCTAATTCATGACATTAAGTAATCTGGAAAGTTCTTCTGTGTCCAGTCTTACCTCTATTCCATTTCCATAATAACTATAATGATATATTGAATTCCATTAATTTTTCCATTGTTGGATAAAAATGCTTAAAGATGCGGCTCCATCATCACTGGAGTACAGTTTATCAGTGGGTGAATAGCAGACCGATGAATATCAACAGACTCAAAGGGTACTTGCATTATACTTAATTAACTAACTCTGAGCTAAAGGTGATTTTGCTCTAACTTTTGGAAGGAGAGAGTTTGGAGAGGAGGCACATCCAGGCCTGAAGATGCACTTATCTCTTCCGTGTAGGTACAGCCCAACAGGAGTCGAGTCCGGTAGGAAACGATGAAAGTCCAAGTCCTCTTGGACTTAACACGGCATAAGGAGAAAAAGTCAAAGATCTTAAAACCAACTTGTAGGTCCACAGTGTTTGGGTAATGGTCGATCCTCTGGTGTTACTTTCTGCATTTTCGGAAACACGACCCGCGACTAATTGCGTGCGATTGTTTTTTTGGTATTTTTGCCTGTCCCATTTGGTTCTTTAGCAATTAGAATTTTTGTCTGAAAGCCAAGAAAGTAGGCACCCCCACTCTCTGGAATCCACCAAGCCCCACAGAGCCCGGGGAGGCCCATCTGACCCCACTGCAGAGGAAACTGCACCCACCCCCTCATCAGACAATAGACACCCAGGTTGATTTCATTCTCCACCTCTCCTATATCCCCCACCCACAGAGTGAACTCCTGGAGAGGAGCGACCTCCTGCAAGGATGTAACCTCCCCACCAGTTGAAGAGGCCCCCAGTTCCATCAATGCACCAGAGGCCCCCGCACCAGGGTTGGGCCCCCGTGCACACACCCAAGCCCCCAAGGCACAGCCGGAGCACCCCCAGAATTACGTGCATTTTCAACATCTTATCTAAAATTACAGTGTATCTATATTTTCTTCTTACTTAAAGGTGCCTATACTAGATTTTTACAGTTGTGATATTTCCCCATCTTACATCGTACGTACCCTGTGCTCTGCAGTCCACAGGCCGTATCATGGAGTCACTTAAACCTGACTAAAGTGCAGGTATTTTTTATAGGGAAGAAAAAAAGTCATTTTAAATATAGTGCAGGTAATCTTTAGTACTCCTTAAGTAATTTTGTGCATAATGGATGCTCCACTATTCAACTGTGTTTTTATATCACATTTTAAAATAGACAGTGATAAGAACTTTTCTTCCTGTGAAATTTACATCGATACATACAATCAGACTTTGCAGGGCATGGGCTCGTTTCAGCCTAAAATAATGGAGACGAGGTGAGTTTCATTAAAAACGTCAAACACTTTCTTAACCACTAAAGATGAGCTTTAACAATAGAGAACAATACACCGAGAAACACCGTGCTGTTCACTTGTTTTCACACAGGGAACTGCTGCTCACTGAAAGCTTCTCTTTTGTTGCTGATTGGATTGTAGTGATCAACACTCATACCTAATGATGTGGCCAGTGTACTTGTGTATGCACCTCCTCAATATGTTTGTGAATCTCTGTGATCTTCAGACTAGAATGTAATGATGTTGGTTTGACAGCTGGTTTAACAATTTACAAAACTTACAGACTCAGCTTCTAAGCATGTTATTAGATTACAGATATCCCAGGAGCAAAAATCCAGTTATATAACTACATAAGTTAAATGGTCGTCTGTCTCTATGTGATAGTCTTGCTACAGAGCGGCAGGCTGTCCAGGATGCTCCCTGTGTTACGCTGTATGACAGCTGAGATAGGCTCTTTAATTAATAGACCTTATTATGACAATAAAAAAATCATACTGCCATAATTATTTTTTATTTGAACTGGTGAACTACAATTATCACTGATGTTGTTTCCAGAGTCAGAATCAAACACTTTAGAAGAAAAAGCCATTAATAAAAAAATGACAATATTTACGTACACAGTAGTGAACTGTAGGGAGGTAGAGGCAGTACAGCGACTGTGACAGTTTTTCCATTCTTATATAGCTCTGAATAATATCTGTGTGGTAACATGGACCTGAGGAATGCACACAGATTCTTGGTGCAAAAATATATTTACACACCACATTTACTTTTATATGAGGGAAGCATTACAAAGTCAGTCAAACTATAAACAAGTAGAAATATTTTTAAATACTAGGACATTACACTCTTTTAACATCAGATGTCCAGCTGATATCTATCTACTGATATTCATCAATGAATTCATCCTAATTTACTCACAGTTTAATGTCAGTAAGATGAATAGTTTCACTAAAAAACTGCCTCATGTTTTCCTTCAAATTGAAGTGATGTTTAAATTTCTTGCTGTGATTTAGACAAACCTCAGCATCTCCCTGTGTGTGCTCGGACCTACAAAACGACAGTGGAATAAATAACTGAGCAGAAAAAATAATGACAAAAACATCCGCCCAGTTGTTTCGCTGATCCAGAGACCGAGGGTCTAATCTGCTGACAAAAATTGACTGCAACAATACCGCTACGTACTACGTATGTGGCCGGGGTCCAGACACGTACATAAGATGTACGAACAGTGGTGTCAGTCTTTTCCACTGTATTCAAAGCTGCAGTGCAACATGGCGGCTTCTATGTATGTTTAATGGATTTATTCTAAGTTCTACAAAATGTGCATAACAGTATATTGACAACTGATATAAAACTGTATGACCAAAGTAATGTAAAAGACCAGACTCAAATATAACAACAACAAATTGATAATCCAAGGTGACTTGTTGTATTATCGCATTCACAAACTTGGCTGTGCACAGCGCCTGCTCACCTGCCTGCAGGGTGACGACACCTTTTACAGCTGAGCGGTAAAAACATCTGCCGCCCTCTTTATTCTTGTGCTGTGTAGAGATTGTGTGGTGCAAAGCAACCATCTACAACTGCTGCTGACAGGAAATGACATCATCCCACCTGTGGCTCCTGAGTACAGAAACTATGGTTTTTCAAGTCCCATAATTAAGCATGTATGTAATTGTCATTTAACATGATAACTTCCAATGATATAACAATAAGGCAACCTCTCAAACCAAATCATTTTAAAGGTGTAAAATTACTGCACTGCAGAATATTTCTTAAACGAATGCTTACAGTGACACATACAAAAACATATGTAAAAATGAAAGCACAGATATTTAAAATAAAGTAAATGTACTTGTTGAACCATTTATTTTTACATGCTTACAGTATGTTTTACACAGTTTACATGATAATAGCTGTTCATAGTTCTGCCTCACTGTGCATTACTCAACATAAAACAATATGAACACACTGATAGAGGTGTTGTTTTAATACAATATTCTTATCAATAAAAACTCTAATAAAACATATAAATGTTGGTTTTTGTATTATTTTTGTGCTGGGGTGGTTCTAGGATCAGACCTTCAGGGGGCTTAGCCCCTAAACATAACATCATGTATACAATACAGTTAATAAAATAACTGTAATATTAATAATAAATAGTTATTACTAATAATACCACACTTTGTAGCTGCTCCATCCTGTTTGTTTTACACAGATAGGAGAATAAAGCGGAAAAATAGAAAAAGGACGAGGGTGGGGGGAAAGTCGAGGATGAAGCTAACAGACATGCTGCTGTAACAAAGCACACTGAAACGATGCACAGCGCCTAAACAGAGGGAGGTACACAAACAAATACACAATTTTGCTGTGTGTGTGAGTGAGAGCATGAGGATGTGAGTGTCTGTGTATCAGCGTTTGTCATGAGATGGACTTGAAAAATCAAAGCCACAGATGGACGGGGAAAACCAGGAGACCCAGTGGGGGGCAGCAGGGAGGGGAATCCGGGCCCAAGACCAAGGCCAAGCCCCGCTCACTCTCACACATACACACCAAATCCACCGCACCCTCTAAAGTGTGGATGGATAGGTGCCCCCACCATAGCCAGCCAGGATGCAGTCAGCCCATCCCCAGATCACCGGCCATCCCCGACACCATGCTTAAATCTCCTGTTTACAGTTTTGTAACTGCAATGTATTCCTCTAAATATAATTTATTTCGTATATATAATCTTGTGTATGATATGTTTAAATAGCACAACAAAACACAATAAAATGTGGGGTTCCTATTTTGGCATGATACCACCTGCGACTAAGGCCCTAAGTACGCTTTAATTATTTGTAATTCCAGCATATTACAGAAATTACACTATAACTATATTTACCTACTAATACTAAGGTATTTACATTCAAATAAGGGAAACGAGTCGTTTAACCTTATCTAACATCCAGATGTTTTACTGCCTCCTTTAGTTCACCCCTTTGTGTTCTGAGTCCTGTGTTTGCGTCCTATTCCTGTCGCCTGCACAGCACATCATGACGTGAGTACCAAAATAACACAGGAGGGACCTGATTATCATATAGGTTATAGGCTTCTAATGCTTCAGATCTGCAAGTGGCTTAGCGCTGTGCACATCTCTCTTCCGGAAGATGATTGAATAAAATGATTATAAATACTTTGACCACTCTGAGTCTGCATCTTCTCTGTCCAGTAGAAGAATAAAAAGAACTGGGTTCAATACTTGGTGCCGAAAACCCGGGATTCTTTTACGGCTGAGAGGACAAATTTGGCCCAAGGTGGGATTGTGAAATGAGGCGAACAGAGGACCGGTCCAATAGAATTTAAAGGTAAGCACCACCTGTTAAAGCAAAGTGTGCATATTGGATGAATTCTAAATTATCTGTTCGCTGAGATAACAATCTTCACTGTTAAATTGGCTCAGAAGTGTTGAAACATTAGAACAAGAGATTTTTGCTAAGAACTGCAGGTTGATGTTTAAGTCTGCTGCAAAGTTGTCTTCACGTGTTGCCGTGGAAGTATAATACATTTTACAATAGGCCAGCAGACATTGGATGTCAGCCACAGTTATGGTGTTAAAGTTACCAATTTGATTCTAGTACGAGACTTGGACTCTTAAGAGCGCGAAGGTCAGCTTTGGCAAGCCACCCATTCCTGGACGCGGGAGTGGGCCCGGTTGGACCGGTAGCCAGGTAGGTAGCCTTGGGATTCGGCCCCCGTTAATTACCAGTGGTCAGCGACCACTTTTTTTGTCAGGGAGGGAAGGTTCGCGCTGACTGGACAGCAGAAGTTGGACTTCGGGGGGACAGTTTGGACGACAGGGTTGGACCCGGGCATTGATTAAAACTGGCGGTTCAAGTCCCCAGTGATGCTTTTAAATGTATCTGTGGTTAAGAGGGCATTGATTAAAGCTGGTGGTTCTAGTCCCCAGTGAAGCTCATAAGTGTATTTCTGGTTAAAGTAAACCCCTCTTAAATTAAAGACGGGGGCATAAGGGTTGGACCCGGGTGTTGGACGCCAGAAAACCCCCCCTAGGGATCATGGTGTTTGTGTCTGTATGTACCTGGGTTGTTTGTTTATTGTGTATTGCTGCAAGTGTAAAGTGCTGGGTATATAACTGCATGACGTTGTTCAGTTTGTGCTGAGGGTGCAGTTTTTATATTAAAAGTGAGTAGAATTACAGAGGGTACAGTATATAGTGGGTGAACATTGTAACAAGAGTTCGATTAGGCTGTAGAAACTGATAAAATGCAGTGTAATGAGGAGTGTGTGTGTGTGTGTAAGAAGCACTGGGTGAGTGTATGTGTCTGTGACAGGAAGTGAACATGTCTGCAGGCAGTCTAAAAGGAAACTGAGTGATGTGTGTGCAGTGAGTGAGAGAGAGACGTTTTAAAATGTAGATAGAAGAATCAGAGAATGAATGTGTTAATAACTAGTGATGAAAATGATATTAAATAAATGTCTTAGTGTGTTAATACAGGTGCCCATGGACTTGGCTCAACCTCCTCCATGAGTACAGCGGCAAAATAATAGATTAACATAATTGGAACGACAAACAGGCCAGGTTTTGGCTGAAAATTTCACAGCTTCACCTCTCATCCTGTGCTTATCCTGAGAAGAAGCTCAGAGTACAGTCAATCTCTCGCTGAAGACAAAAGGCACCTCGAGAGCAACAGAGTCGACTTCAAGAATCAACAGCAGAGAACAAACAGCAACAATGACCTAAAACTCTGAAGTGTCCAGGAGCATGTACAAATACCATCGTTGATGAAAGCATGCGCTCTAATCACAAGCTGGGAAGTTCACCAGTGACATCATTGTGTGGATGGACTTGATGGGACTGTCTGAGTTTCATATTTGCCATGCTGGGAGTTAAGCGGCAAAATAAGAGACTGAAAAGAGGAAGAGAGAATGAACAGAGAAGAAGAAATAGCTCATTGGGGCCTGTCATTGCTGCAGATGTGGGGGAGCAGGAAGGAGCTGTGAGAAGAGGGAACGAGGACAGGGTGCTCATGAATGCTAATATATCACATAAATGCTAAATAGTGCAGATTTAATAGACACTTGCTATCAGATGCTGAGGTTATCCATTCCTGAGAAATAACTCTCTAAGTTGCAGGACAACAGGTTGACTTTTGTGAAAAGGAAAAGAGACTGGGATGACCAACCAGTGATCAAACGATCAAAGTAGTTTTAAAATAGTAAATTGGAAGAGGTCTTTTGCTGATTACACCAGTGATCACACCAGTGATTACTGTATGAAGGAAATTCTTTTTGTGGTAATATGTTAAATATGCATTTCTTTTGTCCTGTCAACGTATTGAGTTATTAACTGAGACGCAAATTAGTTGAGTGTTGTTGGATTAGGAACAGATGATTTGATCTCTCAAGTGAACAGGATGTAGCAGAGTCGGTTAGAGTGGAAACATTAAAAAAAAAGTTTCCTGTTTGGGTGTATGAGTGAAGCTTGCACTGAGAGAAACATATCTCTGACTGTGTGAGAAGAATTGCTTGGTAAAATACATGAACAGCCTGGGATCGAACCACCGACCTTCTGGTTAGTGGCTGACCTGCTGTGCCACCTGAGCTACAGCCACCCCATTTAGCAGGTGGAACTATGCCAGTGGACCCCAGACTCTCCAGGACGCTGGAGCACTTGTGGGCTGTGATAAATCTGGCCGATTTTGGGGGTTTTTGATTTAGTGATAGGTTGATTCTGCCAGTTAGGTTTGGGTTGTTTTTCTTTTTAACAGAGAGAGTTTTTCTATACATGGACATGTCCAGAACTGGGCCTAATATTTTTGTAACAGTGTACTTGGAGAAAACCTGTCAGGTGTCACCCTTATGGTGATGATGTTTTGTGTCTTGATGATTTAATAATCAGCTCTCTCTCATTTTTGTTCTAAGCAGGCCTGCAAGAGTGAATAAACAGCGCTGTAAAACATTTTCGTGAGAGCAAATATAAGGTGAGCTTTTCCAGATTACAATGGGCTGAGGAGAAGGCTACCTGTGGGGACCCGATCAGAGTGTGAGTCCCTGTCTAAAAGGATTGCAGAGTCAATCCAGTCCGAAATATTAAAGAATTGTTTTTCCTTTTAAAAATGATGACGTGATCTTGCTGGTGATGGAGACTGGAATAGGTTGCGCGTGAGACTCCACTATCAGCAATATCTAGTGTGAATGCGTGTGAATGAATGTGTGTGACTGGACTGTGATGGACTGACGATGTAGACTAAAGTTTTGACTGACTTGATACTGAGACAAAGACTGCACCAACCTTAGGATTAGTAAATGTTGACAAACGATTTCCCACGCCGGTAAGAAAAGGGTGGAGGCTTTGTTTTGTTTTTTGCAGGAGCAGGAGGATAAGAGAGTATGGGCTCAAATTGTGGTCATAAATATTTTGTACTTGTAAATCAGTTTTGTACTTGTAAATCAGGATTTGTATGTGTAAAAAGAATTTGTGTGTGTGTAAAAAAGATTTGTGTGTGGACTCTGCCAAAAAATACGTGTGAAACTCTTCACTCAAGTTTCAAGTTACAAGTACGAATTTTGACCCTGTTTTTCTTCCTTTCATCTGATTGGCCAATGTCATGTCAATCACAAATTTAACTATCCAATCAGAGAACAGATGGGTTTGGCTGTCGGAGGGGCACTTTTTTGAACTGCAGGTCCTTGAAGGGTAATACAGTTTGAAGCTGGAGGATCTCTATGTAAATATCCGATAGAAGCTAGGTCCCCAAACTTTCAGTAGCTGTTGAAAGGATAAAGTTGTGGTATATCAGTGGTTAGAAATACCATCATTACTTTAGGATTAGTTTAACACAAAGTCAGGGCTGACCCAGGACCATGGCTGTGAGTTACAGTGCGCAGCATAAAAGTCCTTTCACATCGGACGCAGCATGTGCTGCTAATGCTAACTGCTAACTAAAAGCTAAGGATCCAGAATTTGTTGCGCTGGCTGCTGGGCTCTGTGGGTTTTTGCAGCAGCTCTACCTGTACTAGATGCACCTGCTCCTTGTCATTTCTATCTCTGACTTTATGTCCTCTACAAGAGTTTGGGTTTTTTTGCTGGTTCTTCAAATATTCAATAAAAACATGTATGCTAATTCATAACGAAGAAAGCTTTGTAACTATCCCCACTAGTGAAGACTGTCATTTCCACAATACAAGACCTGAAGCTCCATAAAGCACCCATCCAATAGCTAAACCCACCTGTTCTCTGATTGGATAGTTAAATTTGTGATTGACATGACATTGGCCAATCAGATGAAAGGAAGAAAAACAGGGTCAAAATTCGTACTTGTAACTTGAAACTTGAGTGCAGAGTTTCCCACGTATTTTTTGACTAAGTCCACACACAAATCTTTTTTACACACACACAAATTCTTTTTACACATACAAATCCTGATTTACAAGTACAAAGTATTTATGACCACAATTTGAGCCCATAAGAGAGACCAGAGGGGGAGACTGTAGCTTCACTTGAGAGTGTGGAGCTGCAGACTGAACCCTTTGGCTGCTAATTTTGAGTTACTGATGTTTGCATTAAGAAAATTCTGTCTTATTTCGCTGTGTTTTGATTAAGGTATCACATTATATTGTTGGGAAAATGTCAAATCCTAAAGTGGAGAAAACTTTTGATATCACTCATGACTGGAATATGTCACTATTAACCATAGCAGGCCACTGTCAATTAATTTTATAGAGGAAAATAGTCAAAACCAAAACAATATTTATGAATTACATAGGGGAATGGTAGATTTGTCACATTCAAAATACAGTTATGGAAAAACAAACACTGGTCCAAGTGACCGAGGTTTTTTCCCTTTAAAATAGTAAATTATTTAAAAAAAAGAAAAAAAGAGCACAACCGGTAGGAGCATGTGATGGGACATGGTACTGAGGAAAAACAAGAACAAAGAAAAGAAAGAAAACCTATTTTGTGTAGCTCTGATAAATGGAAATTAAAATGTACCATTACACTCAGAGGATCAACATGAAATAAAACATATGCAAATTAGCAACTGACAGATAATGGGCCACATTCACAGCTGTATTGAGTTGTGGACGCGGTCTATTTCATGTTTAGCCCTCATAATGTCCTCCCGATTTCCATACACCTGTGGTCCTCAGGGAACAAAATGTCTAAAGGACAACACAAGGGTTAAAAAAGGTAAGGTCCCCCTTTTTAGGCAGCAGAGAGAGTACGCCCTGCTGGCAAGACACTGGAAGTGTATCTCTAACAAAGGAATCATTAAGCACATCCAGAAGGTCGTTCCCCAATACATTCCAAAAATGTTTTAAAAAAATCTGCAGGTAAACCATCTATTCCTGGAGATATCCCAGATGCCATCTGTGAAACCGCCGTTGTAAGCTCCTCCAATGTCAAGTCCGTGTTTAAAGTTTCCTGATCCTCTGAAGTGAGTTGAGGAAGCCCTTGAAGAAGTTCTGCTACCTCTGCTTCATCACAGGTAGCTTTCGAAAAGAGATTAGCATAAAACTCCATTACAAGTCTAAGGTAACTCCATCCTTTTATGATACAGTAAATCCTGCTGATTATTCTGACTAACAGAAACACTCTCCAAGTCTGTTATTTCCTGTTCCAGTTGTCGAATCACCCTCCTAATGTTGTCGGTGGATCTGTAAGTATATTTCTGGCAGAAATTCCTGATTTGGGCTTTCCCTACCTCCCACCACCCAATCAGAGATTGAAACTCATGTTTCTTTGATCTCCAGAAAGCCCAAAACAATTTAAAATTTTCACAAAAAGTAAAATCATGTAACAGTTTAGTGTCAAAATGCCAAAAGGATTTCTGTGTCCCTGTAAAAGTTAGAACCAATTCCATTAAAATCATGTGGTGATCTGTAAACCTAACAGGGACAATGTGGCAATTCACGACACAAGTGCTATAAGATCCAGACAGATAAAACCTGTCTAACCTGGCTGCATGGCATCTACCTTCAGCTATTCTGACCCAGGTATACTGTCTAGTCATTGGATTATTTCTTCTCCACACATCAATTAGGTCCATCTTTGTCAAAACATGAGACAAGAAGTTGGAAGACTCGAAATGTGTTTCCTCGCCGGTTCTATCCAGCATATAATCAACACCGCAATTCCAGTCTCCACCCAAAATAATACATTCACTGGAATCTATAACACTTAACTTGTCTTCCAATATTTTAAATTGATGTTTCTGTTCTGGACCATAATTTGATGCATACACATTAATAAAATGAATGACAACACCCTGAATTTCTGCCTTTACTTATTCTGCACTTTCCAAAATTTGGATGTCCAGAGTTGGTGAAAATAAGATCCCGACCCCTGCACAGCAATTAGTTCAATGACTAAATACGCATTGCCCCTTCCAGCCTAACCCCCATTCTACTTCAATAACATTGTCACTATGGGTTTCTTGTAAAAACATTACATCTAGCTTCTTCTGTTTGATCATTTCTGTAATCAAAGCTCTCTTCTGTGCATCCCTCCCCCCATTTATATTCAAAGAGGCCACCTTTAGATTTTCCTTATTGAGAGAAGGAAGAAAAGCAGTGAAGAAGAAAAAGTACATAAGAAACACCAAGTGATTTCTGACCATTTTTACCATCTTCAACTTTCAACTTTTCCCTCCACATATATAACAGTTTTCCACTCAACATGTGAAAAACTGAGTCTTTTTGGTTCACGAGCAGTGGTCCTGTCATGCCTGTAAAATCAGTATTCAATCCCAGTCCTGGAAAAGGATCTCTTTCATCAGGAATCTCCAATCCACTGGAATAGTCCAACAGCATTTCCTTTTCAAATGAGGTTAACCATCTAAGCCACAAGTCCAGAATACACCTCATGATGCAGCTTGATTTCAAACCAACCAAAGATGCTGCTGCTTCTGTGTTCTGAAGGTCTGGTCCAGCCACCTCCACAATTTGTCCTAGTTTGAGAACCTTTGTCTCAAGCAGTCTTTTCGCAAAAGCAAGTCCTGTTCCATCATGTGCATCCAGCCAGGCCCCAAACAGCAACGGTTCCTCTAGAAGCCAAAACAATGAAGACGTAGGTTCCAGTCTTTTCCATGTGAAAATGGTCCAAGCTTTAAAAAGGCCTTTATAAAACATTGGCATGTCATAAGAACATATCAAATTACAGTTTCATAAAAACATTGAAGCATCCAAGCCCAACTCTCGTATTCTTCTTAAAATAACACTAGTTACTGGTTTCCAGAAAACATCTTCTTCCCTTCCCATCAAGTACTTCTGAATAAACTGCAATCTGAAAGCAGCAGTTCTGCTCTCTAGGTGAACCAGCCCTTGTCCACCTTCCTCTTTGGGCAAAAAAGCACAGCCTGGGGTAATCAGTGTCGGTTATCCCAAAAAAAAAATTGGTCAACAAAGTTTGAAGTTTACACAATAAGCCAGGGGGTGGCTCCAGACTAGCGAATCGATGCCACAATACAGAAGCAACTAAGTTGTTTATAATCAGCACCCTCCCTCTATATGACATCTGGGGTAATAACCATCTCCACTTCCCTAATTTCCCCTCAACTGTCCTCAACACCCCTTCCCAGTTCTTGTTTACCGTATCTTCATCTCCCAAGTACACACCCAAATACTTCAAACCACCTGGAAGTTACAGGAGTCCGGCACGCCAATCTCCTACTGCAAGAGCCTCACTCTTAGCCCAATTTACTCGTGCAGCTGAAAATCTGCAGAAGTTTTCAACAATCATTCCTAACTTATTGGCATCTTTTGGACTTCTAACAAAAACAATAATATCATCAGCATATGCAGATAGGTTAAAAGACATGTTAAAACCTGCTAAACTCATCCCAGCAATAGAACACCTAACATTATTTAACACTGGTTCAATAGGCAGAGCATATAACATACCAGACATCGAACAACCTTGCCTGATACCTCTGGTCACTTTAAAAGGTTTACACAGACAACCGTTTATTTTCAGTACACTTTCAATGTCCTTGTACAACACCATAATCTTGGCAATTAAGTCAGTGCCGAGACCAAACCTTTCCAAAACACTCCAGAGGCAACAGTGTTCAACTCTGTCAAAAGCCTTTTTTTAGTCCAGAGAAATCAGACCAATATCACATCCCAGTGAACTGGAGACCTCCAAAATATCTCTGACTAGTGACACATTATCCATGATAGACCTGCCTGCCACGCAGTAGGTTTGTGTTTGATGGACAACCTGATCCATCACCTTCTTCAGTCTGTTTGCCAGCACTTTCAACGGTATTTTATAATCAGTGCATAATAAAGAGACGGGCCTCCAGTCCTTAATATCTTGAAGATCACCTTTTTTAGGTAACAGTGTTAGAACCGCTCTCCTACAGCTCTGAGGTAAAGATCCTGTAGCAAAGCTCTCTTCAAAAACCTCCATGACATCAATACCAAGGTCAGACCAAAAAGCTTTATAAAATTCGACTGGAAGTCCATCTATGCCAGGGGCCTTCCCTCCTTGCATACTTTGTAAGGCAGTATTAATTTCAGTCATTGTTAGAGGCTCCCCCAGCTCCTTGGTGAAATCCTCAGAAATTCTGGGGAGACTGCTGCAGAAGGCATTAAAAGTCTTCATCCTCCAGGTACTCAGAACGATAAAGCTCTGAGTAAAAATCTGCTGCTCTCTGCCTGATGTCACCATCCACTGTCAAAAGATCCCCAGCAGATGATTTCAAACCATGTATGAACTTGCTCTGTCCTTTCTTTTTTTCCAGCGAAAAGAAAAACTTTGCCCAGCAAGTCAGCCAACAAAGCTTTTTTAGAATTGAGGTTCTCAAAACAGCCTCGGTTTCCTGTGGAATTTGCAGACACCTGCAGCTCCACTATTTCAGTCTCCAGATCTCTCATAGATTTGGCTAAGTCCGAAGAGACATTGAAAGTGTACTGTGGACAAAATTCTTTGATTTCAGTTTTGCCCCAATCCCACCACTGCCTTAAACACAGAAAGTCATCTTTCTTAGATTTAAACACTCTCCAGAAAAAGCTTAACGCTGTCTTGAAATTTGCATCTAGTAACAAAGCAGTGTTAAAATGCCAGTAAGCAGACTTATGTTTAAGATTTGCAACAAAAGCATTACAAGAAACCAGAGCATGATGAGAGAAAGAAACGGATGTATGTTACACTCTTTAAAAATTCCAAAATGATGTCTAAAACAGTATATCCTGTCTAATCTAGCTGCAGACAAAAAGTTTTCTCTACACTTAGCCCACATATAGTGGCTTGCAAAAGTATTCAGCCCCCTTGAACTTTCCCACATTTTGTCACATTACAGCCACAAACATGAATCAATGTTATTGGAATTCCACGTGAAAGACCAATACAAAGTGGTGTACACGTGAGAAGTGGAACGAAAATCATACATGATTCCAAACATTTTTTTTTACAAATAAATAACTGCAAAGTGGGGTGTGCGTAATTATTCAGCCCCCTGAGTCAATACTTTGTAGAACCACCTTTTGCTGCAATTCCAGCTGGCAGTCTTTTAGGGTATGTCTCTACCAGCTTTGCACATCTACAGACTGAAATCTTTGCCCATTCTGCTTTGCAAAACAGCTCCAGCTCAGTCAGATTAGATGGACAGCGTTTGTGAACAGCAGTTTTCAGATCTTGCCACAGATTCTCGATTGGATTTAGATCTGGACTTTGACTGGGCCATTCTAACACATGGATATGTTTTGTTTTAAACCATTCCATTGTTGCCCTGGCTTTATGTTTAGGGTCGTTGTCCTGCTGGAAGGTGAACCTCCGCCCCAGTCTCAAGTCTTTTGCAGACTCCAAGAGGTTTTCTTCCGAGATTGCCCTGTATTTGGCTCCATCCATCTTCCCATCAACTCTGACCAGCTTCCCTGTCCCTGCTGAAGAGAAGCACCCCCAGAGCATGATGCTGCCACCACCATATTTGACAGTGGGGATGGTGTGTTCAGAGTGATGTGCAGTGTTAGTTTTCCGACACACATAGCGTTTCGCATTTTGGTCTCATCTGACCAGAGTACCTTCTTCCACATGTTTGCTGTGTCTCCCACATGGCTTGTGGCAAACTGCAAACGGGACTTCTTATGGTTTTCTGTTAACAATGGCTTTCTTAAGTAATTGCTTATGAGAGCATGAGGGTGGGAATGGATGTTTGTATCTGTGTGTGCCTGTATGTCTGTGTCTATATGTCAGGTCGGGTATCAGACGCCACCTCTCTGGGGACATCTCAGGCCCTCCAAGGTTTGGAGGCCTATCTCCTCCCACCACATCCCCTGCCGGTGGCGGACGCCCTCAGACATCGGTGCGTTGGTGGTTCTTTGTGTCCGGGAATGGGCGCCCAGGTACACACCGGCTCACTCCTTGGCGGCTGCTTATCGGGGCCTGGAGCCTGGGGCTTGCTCGGGCCCCTTCGGGGGTGGGGTGCCCTCGGCCTCTCGGCCCGGGGCTCGGTCACTCAGGCACAGCTGGCTGCCGGCGGAGCTCACGGGCACGTCACTGCAACCCCCCCTGGCTTCTGCTCCGTGGCTGCTGAGTGACCCCTCATCTGGGACTCTCCTCAGCTCTTTCTGGGATAGTGGCGCGGCTGCCCCTCTGTTGGTCTTCCTTGGTCTCTTGTGTTCTGGGGGCCTCTGGATGTCTGGAGTTTTGATCTCCTCCATACCTGCTTCATGCCCTGGAGGACGGGGCAGTGGCCCCCCACACCCTCTAGCAGATCATTACATGAAGGAACCTTTTAAAAAAACAAGCGCGTCCATGCTCACAGGTGTACACACAGGTGATCACACACACAAACTACACCCTTTTTGGCTCCTACCTCAAAGCACACTGTGCGCTGTTGATCTCACGTGCTGCACAATAATGTTTAATATTTAGTATTTACTGTCATATTCCCATATATCATTGTGATGTTGTTTATTACTCTCGTTTTCTTCTGCTTGCTTTCTTTTTTCTTTCTCAACAGGTGATCGATATATGTATTTTTTGTCTGCTTATTTTGTTGTTTTTTGTTTTTTGCCCTTTTTCCCCGTCCCTCTTCTCAGTTTTTTTTCTTTCCCTCTTTCTTTCTCCCCTTTCTTTCCACCAGTCAAGTCTGTCCCGTATTCAGCAAGTGAAAATAAAATAAACAATAAAAGGTGAATCAAATGGACCATTATGGCAAGGCTGGGATGGTCCATTTGGTAAAGTAAATCCGTTGGGCATCTTTCTTCGCCTTTAGACAATAATTCTGATGGCAAAAGAACCAAACGGGACAGGTTTAAAAAACAAAACAAAAAAAAAAACAAACAAACAATGGCTTTCTTCTTGCCACTCTTCCATAAAGGCCAACTTTGTGCAGTGCGTGACTAATAGTTGTCCTATGGACAGATTCCCCCACCTGAGCTGTAGATCTCTGCAGCTCGTCCAGAGTCACCATGGGCCTCTTGGCTGCATTTCTGATCAGCGCTCTCCTTGTTCGGCCTGTGAGTTTAGGTGGACGGCCTTGTCTTGGTAGGTTTACAGTTGTGCCATACTCCTTCCATTTCTGAATGATGGCTTGAACAGTGCTCTGTGGGATGTTCAAGGCTTGGGAAATCTTTTTGTAGCCTAAGCCTGCTTTAAATTTCTCAATAACTTTATCCCTGACCTGTCTGGTGTGTTCTTTGGACGTCATGGTGTTGTTGCTCCCAATATTCTCTTAGACAACCTCTGAGGCCGTCACAGAGCAGCTGTATTTGTACTGACATTAGATTACACACAGGTGCACTCTATTTAGTCATTAGCACTCATCAGGCAATGTCTATGGGCAACTGACTGCACTCAGACCAAAGGGGGCTGAATAATTACGTACACCCCACTTTGCAGTTATTTATTTGTAAAAAATGTTTGGAATCATGTATGATGTTCGTTCCACTTCTCACGTGTACACCACTTTGTATTGGTCTTTCACGTGGAATTCCAATAACATTGATTCATGTTTGTGGCTGTAATGTGACAAAATGTGGGAAAGTTCAAGGAGGTGTTAAGGTTCAGATATTGAGGAGGTAGACCAAAATAATGACCACTGATCCGGCCGTGTGCAATTAGACGGCATTTTAATGAATACACGCAGCGTGGAGCCAACACTGTACAGATTCAGTGTTGAACTCTCTTACAATAGTCAGAACCCAATATTTATAGGGGTGAAACAGTGCAGCCGCCCCCCTTTCTGTTGCCAGGCAGAAACCAAAACCACAATGACTTTTAACATAGTTTAAAAAGAACATCGTCGCGTCTCCATCCAGGTGCCTTCCTGTCCCCGGACGCTCGCCTTCGCTGTCACTTGTCTCTGGAACATCCTGCACCTGCTTCTTCATCAAACAGTCACATATGCACGCACAATTTTTGCAGTTGCAAGCAAAACATAATTAACTTTTACCTATATAACTGAGTCTATCTACGATGTGTGTGTATGTGGGTGTATGTGTGTGTCAGCTTCTGCTTGCACTTTGTTTCACCTCTCAGCTCCCCAGCTAGACCTTGTAACCTTTCCACTAGACAGAAGGCCAGCACAACTGAACCTATGTGTGTGCATGTGTATATGTCTGTCTGTGCGTGCACAGAGTTTGCATATGCTCTCTGCACCTTAGTTGACCTCAGCTTAAGCAACCAGGCTAAGGCTATCCTGTGTGTGCCGATCTTGACTTATATGTAAAATGTATAAAACAAATGTTCCAATCTAATACAACTACTTAAATCTTAATCAGCGATAAATGCATAAAAGACACCCTACTCTTAACTTGCACTTAGACTCTGGTTTCAGTTTCGCTTCTGCAGAAGCATACTCTGCACAAGCCTGTGTCTCCTGTCAAGACCGTGTAGGCCTAAAGTTAGACCTTCTCTTCTATAAAATAATGTGGCCAGGAAGTACGTATTCAGATTATAAATTTAAATCTCAATAGAGGCCGAATACTTTTGCAAAGCCACTGTAAATTGTCTTTTTTCACTGTGCATTTCCCTCCAAACATCAACTACAGACTGTGTTTCTGTCAAATGCTTTAGAAATGTTTGTGAGGGCACATGGGGTTCTAAATGATTTCTGTCCAACTCATCATCTTCTGTACAGTTAAAGTCTCTGGCCAAAAAGCAGAAATTCTTCTGGATCGCATTTGCATAAGACATCCTCAAGCTTTTGTAAAAACAGAACTCTCTCTGGCCCCGTATTTGGAGCATACACATTCACAAACGTAATCGTGAAACACTCATACTTTGCCTTCACCACCATCAGCCTGCCCTTTACCACCTCCTGAAAATCATAGGACTCTGGTAGAAAGTCTTTTGAAAAAAGCAGCGCCACTCCACCACTGGCTCTATTTAAATGACTCAAAATCACTTCTCCCTCCCAGTCCCTCTTCCAGTCTGTCTCATTTAACAATCGCTGTGTGTTTCTTGGACCATTAATACATTTATGTGCTTTGATTTCATTAACTCATACACACTGACTCTCTTCCTCATATCTCTGGCTCCATTCAGGTTTAAAGTAGAAACTCGGAAGTTACTCATCACCAGAGATACAAGGATAAACAAAGACAGAAAACACAAAACCTTAGATGCCATCGTACTCCTCATCATTATTGAATTCCTGCTTAAGTTTTGCAACTATCTTTCTCAGTCTGTAGACTTCTTTGTCCGTATAATCACCCTTTCCTTTATTGCTCAACTGTGATCTCACATGCAACAGAAGCCACTTCTTGTCTGGAAAAAATCCTCTATTTTCACATTTTTCATATTTTTGTGACCTTGAGAAAGTGTTTAACATTTTGCACCTGTCATGATATGAGTGAACAGTTGTTGTTTAAGGTGCAGTTCATGTGGAAGCCACCGGAGGGTGGTGTAGAGACATAATAAAAAGTGATGGCATAAAACTTAAAAGACGGTGTCATGTCTGCTCCCTGAAGTAATATCGTAACATGGTGTCAGAAGTGAACTGATAAGGCTATACAAGAGTGTCGCACACATGGAAGGGCTTAAGCCGCCGGCTGGACTTGATTTGCTGCAAGGGAACCTCACAAAACAATAAAACACCAAAATGCATCCAACATTTGACCCTAACCCTATGCACGCGCGCGCACGCGCGCACACACACACACACACACACACACACACACACACACACACACACACACACACACGTTGTGTTTCCATCACTTTTGTGGACATTACATTAACTTACATTAATTTCCTGGAGACTTATCCTGACTACCCATCACAAGTCCCTGCCTGAACCTTATCCTAACCCTGACTCAAGCCTTCACCCTAAAATTGAATGATTTACCTTGCAATTTGTCCCCATAAAGTAGGCAAGACCTCACAATGTGAGTGTGTAAACAAATTTGTGTCCCCACAACAATAAGTAATACACGACCACACACACTGACACCCGCACAGCAATATTGGTATGGCAGGGATCAGGCCCACACAATGTGCTTACACATGGCCCACATACCGCAAAGAATGACGGCCCTTTGGTGGCCCAGACCTGGTCTGCCAGAGGTGGCCCACACATGGGCCAGCACAAGGCCAGTTTCAGACACCCTAGTCATCTTGTGCTGGCCCATGTGTGGATTACCTCTGGCAAACCTGATCTGGGCCACCAAAGGGCCGTCATTCATTGCGGTATGTGGGCCATCTATAGGTGGTATGCAGCCACGGGCCAGTTGTAGACACACTGCTGGCCCTGTGCTGGCCTGAACAGTTTCAGCTCTGGCCCCAGATGTCAGCATAATGTGTACCTTAATCAAGCCATGCAATAACAACATGTGCCGGAACATGCAAAACAGTGCAAAAGTAACATGCCGAAACTCTGTTCAGACAGTGAATGGACTGATTTTTATATAGCGCTTTTCTACTCTCCCAGATTACTCAAAGTGCCGACTTGATACCAGATCCTGGCCAGACCTGCTTGCTATGTGGGCACTAACACACACACAGACACAGTTACTTTACCAACTGACCCCTGAGCTCCTAAGTGTCCCTCAAACCTCATACTCCTCTACTTCACTGTCACTCCCTGAAAGCTCACTGTCCTCACTTTCTGAGGACAGAAAGTGCACATTCCCTTGGTTTCCTTGCATAAAAGGCATTTACATCCATGTCCTGTAATTATGAGTAGATTGTAAAGTAAAAAGCATTGACTATGATCATATAAATGCACACAAACACATCTCTACACACATATGCAAATGCACTATATTGCCTGAAAAAAATTGGGCTAACTGCGCAGTGTTGCCTTGAGGCAACGAATGAAAATGAACAGTTTTACTATATACTATAATCAAATATGCTTCTTAACATATTCATGCACATACAAGTATTTTTTAATATACATTTATTTCACTATAAACATGTAAAATAGTGATCTTTATCTTGCCTCCTAATGGAGATGTCTCTCATGTACTGCAGCTTGCAGAAAGGGGTCCTGCCCCCCCCCCCCCCCCCCCCCCAAAAAAAAATATACATAAGTCACACCACCTTCAACTCATCATTTTATTGGAAAGAGATGTGCCTGGTAGCATTATTTGAAAAAAAAAGTGTTTTTTTTTTTGAAGGGCCAGTGTAAGGCATGAAAATGTGGTTTGTTGCCTCAGGGCAACGCTATGCAGTAGAGGGTTAATCCTGTAAGAAATACCATTGATAGAATAATGCTGTAAAGAATGTTATTAATGCAATTATAATAATTCAATAAAAGAATTTCTTAATCTCCACATTTCCCTCTTTTGACATTCCAAACAGGAATGTCACCACACCGTGTGTTGTATCACTCCCTGCCCCACATGGCTTCTAAGTTCATCATGTAGATGGACTCCACCTGTCCGGGGTCCGCAGCCCTTGCCATTATCTTTACCAACAATCCTCTGACACAAGGAATGATACAACAACCACCGATGACCAGTATCCCTAAAAGTGTGGCCAGGGAAAACATTACCGACATGGCCAAACCTTTCCAACGTCCAAACACGGATGCCATCCAGGACTCCAGCGGGTTTTTGATACCTGAGTGCTCATGCATGGTTTTAGACAAGGTTTTCAGGCCCTCCAGAGCTCAGGTTACTGAGCCATCTGGGGCAGTATTATTGGGGATAAAGGTGCAGCACATGTCTCCGAACATGGCACACACGCCTCCTTTCTCCGCCAACAACATGTCAAGGGCCATTCGATTTTGCACTCCCATCAGCGAACTCGGACCCAATTGTTCTGCAAACCCTACCATGGCGTCCCTGGTAAGGTTAGAGAGTCTCAGCAGATTGTAATGAACATAGTTAATGCGATCAACATTCTTATTAGGCGTCACCCAAATGAATATACTTTCAAATCCTGAAGCTACTTGGTCTGCCAGCTTATACTCGTTTGGAACTCCCCTGGGCACTCCTATGGAGTCTATCCAAGTCGGTGAGTTCAGCCGAGGATCGTATGCATGTGTACCCTGGGTCCCTCTTTTTGCCAAAATGTGTCTCTTACGTCTGGTGGCTAAAGTACGTGTGTTGTGTTGCGGAATGGTCTTTACCTGGTTTCCAATAAGTATGAGTGGAGCTCCTAGTCGCACCATCGCACATGTCCCTACGCTTCCCAGAGGAACACGAACCAAAAGAGTGCTCTGCCCACAATAATAATACAACCCACTTCTTGCCCATGTTCCAATTAATGTGCTTGGGTCACTTACATTATTGGTGGTTCTTCCCGTGAGTGTGACGGCACACCAAGTTGCGATTTCTCCCACCTTGTACTTTACGTTATCTGTAGAAAACTTGAAACATGTATAGTTATCTTGTTTTGGCATAAATGGGCCCACTGTGGTCTGCTTTGAAATGGGAGGGAAAAGTCCGGACAACAGAGTACAGTTACCAGTACTCACTGCACCTTTAGTGAGCTGCAGCATACAATCGTAGCCCCACTTATCCTCTGGATAACTCCGTAAACAAACGTGGTCTAGCTGAAGCACAGGCAACACAGTCAGATACATGTTGTTCTTTAGCATTTTGAGCCACCCAATCAAGCCATAGATTACTATCCCTGAAACCAAATAGCCAACTGGATATGCCAATTAGCCAGTACATCACGGAGCTAAAGCTAAGGGCCAAGTCATGTGAATTTGGACAACTGCAAGAATCCCTCATCAGAGATCGCGTAGTGTGTGGAATTACATCGGATGCAATGAGAGAAAGGCTGTTAAGAGAAGATGACATTACTCTCGAAAAAGTAGTTCAGCTTTGCATTGCAGCTGAGACCACAAAAGCTCAAATCAAGCAAATGCATGGGGAGGATCACAATGCTCAAGTAGGGCTGGGCCATATTATACCGTTCACGGTAATACCGGTATAATGTTAGTCAACGACAGGAAAATGAAATATCGCGATAGAATATGAGTAAAACGCGCATGCGCAGTGCCTTTGTTTTCATACGCACATGGCCGATTGTTGAGTGAAACAGATGAACCAGAATTGGTTTGTAAAAATGGTGCAACTTCAGTGATGTGGAACTGGTTTGGTGTTTGTCCGTCAGATACACGACAAAGCACATTTTTTTGCAGAACATGCAAGCAGGCTGTCGTTATTGCCGTATTTGTCGGACTAAGATGCTCTTAAATCTGGGAGTAATCTGGGTCCTAAACTCCGTATGCTTCAGGTCAAACGAACACTGCAGCATCACTGAGAGTTAAAAACTGTCTAAATTCTTTCATCTTTAATAAAACGATCAGCGTTGCTGCTTTACCAGGTGTAACTATGAAGTTTAACTTCCAGGCATCCATGAAAACATAATTTATTACATTTAACGTTAGCAGGAAGCTAGCGGAAGTTAGCTCGCTAGTTTCGCTAGTTACCTAAGCATGATATAGCATGTTCTGACTGAGAGATTTCTGAAAAAATTCAAACGTACAGCTCTGCTATCACATCCAACATAAATGAAGACAGGAAACTAAACAGCAGTGACGTTTGTAGGGTTACTGAAGTTGGGCTACCTGGTATGTAATTCAATTCAATTCAATTCAATTTTATTTATACAGCGCCAAATCACAACAAAAGTCGCCTCAAGGCGCTTTATATTGTACAGTAGATTGCACAATAATAAATACAGAGAAAAACCCAACAATCATATCATATGACCCCCTATGAGCAAGCACTTTGGCGACAGTGGGAAGGAAAAACTCCCTTTTAACAGGAAGAAACCTCCGGCAGAACCAGGCTCAGGGAGGGGCGGCCATCTGCTGCGACCGGTTGGGGTGAAAGAAGGAAAACAGGATAAAGACATGCTGTGGACGAGAGACAGAGATTAATAACAGATATGATTCGATGCAGAGAGGTCTATTAACACATAGTGAGTGAGAAGGTGACTGGAAAGGAAAAACTCAATGCATCATGGGAATCCCCGGCAGCCTACGTCTATTGCAGCATAACTAAGGGAGGATTCAGGGTCACCTGGTCCAGCCCTAACTATATGCTTTAGCAAAAAGGAAAGTTTTAAGCCTAATCTTAAAAGTAGAGATAGTGTCTGTCTCCCGAATCCAAACTGGAAGCTGGTTCCACAGAAGAGGGGCCTGAAAACTGAAGGCTCTCCCTCCCATTCTACTTTTAAATACTCTAGGAACAGCAAGTAAGCCTGCAGAGCGAGAGCGAAGTGCTCTAATAGGGTGATATGGTACTACAAGGTCATTAAGATAAGATGGGGCCTGATTATTTAAGACCTTGTAAGTGAGGAGCAGGATTTTGAATTCAATTCTGGATTTAACAGGAAGCCAATGAAGGGAAGCCAAAACAGGAGAAATATGCTCTCTCTTTCTAGTCCCTGTCAGTACTCTTGCTGCAGCATTTTGGATTAACTGAAGACTTTTCAGCGAGTTTTTAGGACATCCTGATAATAACGAATTACAGTAGTCCAGCCTGGAAGTAATGAAGGCATGAACTAGTTTTTCAGCATCACTCTGAGACAGGATATTTCTAATTTTAGAGATGTTGCGCAAATGGAAGAAAGCGGTCTTACATATTTGTTTAATATGTGCCTTGAAGGACATGTCCTGGTCAAAAATGACTCCAAGGTTCCTCACAGCATTACTGGAGGCCAAGGTAATGCCATCCATAGTAAGGATCTGCTTAGATGCCATATTTCTAAGATTTTCAGGACCAAGTACAATAACCTCAGTTTTATCTGAATTAAGAAGCAGGAAGTTAGCGGCCATCCAGGTCTTTATGTCTTTAAGACATTCCTGCAGTTTAACTAATTGGTGTGTGTTACCTGGCTTCATGGATAGATAGAGCTGCGTATCATCTGCATAGCAGTGAAAATTTATGCTATGTCTTCTAATGATGCTGCCTAGGGGAAGCATGTATAATGTAAATAGAATTGGTCCTAGCACTGAACCCTGTGGAACACCATAATTGACCTTAGTGGGTGAAGAGGACTCTCCATTTACTTGAACAAATTGGAGTCTATTAGATAGATATGATACAAACCACTGCAGTGCAGTACCTATAATACCTACAGCATGTTCTAATCGCTCTAATAAGATATTATGGTCAACAGTATCGAACGCAGCACTAAGGTCTAGCAGGACAAGCACAGAGATGAGTCCACTGTCAGAGGCCATAAGAAGATCATTTGTAACCTTCACTAAAGCTGTTTCTGTGCTGTGATGAGCTCTGAAACCTGACTGAAACTCTTCAAATAAGCCATTCCTCTGCAGATGATCTGTTAGCTGTTTGACAACTACTCTTTCAAGGATTTTTGATATGAAAGGAAGGTTGGATATTGGCCTATAATTAGCTAAGACAGCTGGGTCTAGAGATGGCTTTTTGAGTAAAGGTTTAACTACAGCCACCTTGAAGGCCTGTGGTACATAGCCGATTATTAGAGATAGATTGATCATATTTAAGATTGAAGAATTAATTAATGGCAGGACTTCTTTGAGCAGTTTTGTAGGAATGGGGTCTAAAAGACACGTTGATGGTTTAGAGGAAGTAATTATTGAAGTTAACTCAGAAAGATCAATTGGAGAAAAAGAGTCTAACTTAACATCAATGGTACTAAAAGTAGCTGTAGACGATATTACATCTGTGGGATGATTATTGGTAATTTTTTCTCTAATGATAAAAATTTTATTTCTGAAGAAGTTCATGAAGTCATTACTAGTTAACGTTAAAGGGATTGTTGGCTCAGTAGAGCTCTGACTTTTTGTCAGCCTGGCTACAGTGCTGAAGAGAAACCTGGGGTTGTTCTTATTTTCTTCAATCAGTGACGAATAGTAAGATGTTCTGGCTTTGCGGAGGGCTTTCTTATAAAGCAACAAACTATTTCTCCAGGCTAAATGATGATCCTCTAAATTTGTGACACGCCATTTCCTCTCCAGCTTACGAGTTATCTGCTTTAGGCTACGTGTTTGAGAATTATACCACGGAGTCAGGTACTTCTGATTTGAGACTTTAGTTTTCACTGGAGCTACAGTATCCAGAGTCGTACGTAGTGAGGAGGTAAAATTATTAACAAGATAATCGACCTCTGTTGGAGTAGCGTTCAGGTAGCTGCCCTGCTCTATGTTGGTACAGGGCATTGAAGATGATAACAGTGGGTGGATTATATTCTTAAACTTAGTTACAGCACTTTCAGAAAGACATCTACTTTGATAAAGTCTACTCTCCACTGCTGTGTAATCAATTATTGTAAATGTAAATGTTATCAGGAAATGATCAGACAGCAGAGGGTTTTCAGGAAACACTGTTAAATGTTCAGTTTCTAAGCCATATGTTAAAACAAGATCTAGAGTGTGATTAAAGTGGTGGGTGGGTTCTTTTACATTTTGAGAGAAGCCAATTGAGTCTAATAACAGATTAAATGCAATTTTGAGGCTGTCATTTTTAGCATCTACATGGATGTTAAAATCACCCACAATAATTATTTTATCTGAGCTGAGCACTAAATCAGATAAAAAGTCTGAGAAATCAGAGAGAAACTCTGTGTAAGGCCCAGGTGGACGGTAGATGATAACAAATAAGACTGGTTTCTGAGTTTTACAGCTGGGGTGGACAAGGCTAAGCATCAGGCTTTCAAATGAATTAAAAGTCTGTCTTGGTCTTTCGTTAATTAATAGACTGGTGTGAAAAATTGCTGCCACACCGCCCCCTCGGCCTGTGCTTCGAGGTTTCTGGTAGTTAGAATGACTCGGGGGTGTTGATTTATTTAAACTAACATAATCATCCTGCTGCAACCAGGTTTCTGTAAGGCAGAGTAAATCGATTTGTTGGTCGATTATTAAGTCATGTACTAACAGAGACTTGGAGGAGAGAGACCTAATATTTAATAATCCACATTTCACTGTTTTACTCTTTGGTTCAGATGTGGATTCTGTATTGTTCTTTCTTTTTGATTTTTTATGTTTAAGTTTTTTATTGCTGGTTTTTGGTTTGTTTTTTGTCTGTTTGGGAGCTGACACAGTCTCAATGGAGATGGGTTTTTGGGGGGGTAGCAGGAGGAGAGAAGCTGCAGAGAGGCGTGTAAGACTGCAACTCTGCTTCCTGGTCCCAACTCTGGATAGTCAGATTTTGGGGGGTTTAATAAATTGGTCCATATTTCTAGAAATGAGAGCTGCTCCATCCAAAGTGGGATGGATGCCGTCTCTCCTAACAAGACCAGGTTTCCTCCAGAAGGTTTGCCAATTATCTATGAAGCCCACATCGTTTCTGGGACACCACTCAGACAGCCAGCAATTTAAGGAGAACATGCGGCTAAACATGTCACTCCTGGTCTGATTGGGGAGGGGACCAGAGAAAACTACAGAGTCCGACATTGTTTTGGCAAAGTTACACACCGATTCAATATTGATTTTAGTGACCTCCGATTGGCGTAACCGGGTGTCATTACTGCCGACGTGAATTATGATCTTACTGTATTTACGTTTACCCTTAGCCAGCAGTTTTAAATTTCCTTCAATGTCGCCTGCTCTGGCCCCTGGAAGGCAATTGACTATGGTTGCCGGTGTCTCTAGCTTCACATGTCTGAGAACAGAATCGCCAATTACCAGAGTTTGACCCCCGGCGGGTGTGTCGCCGAGTGGGGAAAAACGGTTAGACACATGAACAGGTTGGTGGTGTACCTGGGGCTTCTGTTTAAGACTATGCTTCCTCCTCACCGTCACCCAACCGCCCTCGTTCCCCAGCTGCTTGGGGTCTGCCGGGGAACAGCTAGCGGGGCCTACGCTATCTTCGGCTGCACCAGCTACAGGGGTCTGGCTAGCTACGGGTGAATGAAGGGTGCGAAGCCGAGTCTCCAATTCAGTAATCCTGGCCTCCAGAGCTGCAAATATGCTACATTTGTTACAGGTATCATTACTGCTAAAGGAGGCCGAGGAGTAACTAAACATCTGACACAATGAGCAGGAAAGTGCAACAGGGACAGGTGAAGTAGCCATGGTGCTAACGAGTCGGCTACGAGCTAAGCTAAGCTAGCGAAACAGTAAAGAGACAGTGAGTGAATACTTTGGCTATAAATTAGGTAGTGAGTACACAGAAAGGGTGATTCAGATGAAGCACGTTAAGATTATACTATAAAAAAGGGATGTATCAAAAGATTTCAATTAAATTGCTAAGCAGAAAAGCTACTCAGAAACACCACTGTGTTTGAGCAGGAACAGGAAGTGATACTCTACCACAAAGCGAGCGAAACACCAAGTGACAGCGCCACGTGTGTGCTACGTGATCGCTAGCGACACAGCTATGTTAGCATAACATAAACAGTGAAGCTGGAGGATGAACACTAACACTTTTCCACTTATAAAAGTTAATGTTAAGGTTCCTGATAGTTAGAGACAAATGCAATCGCATGGCAGGATGCTGTAAACGGACCAAACTTCAGTCAGGAGAACAACTGAGATAATCCATCCACAATATGAGGTTAGTCATTAATATACTGCAACAACATGGGAATAGAGCAGCTGTGATAGAATACAGCATTAATGAATCAATGGTACAGAAGTGGAGGAAGCAAGAAGAATGAGTTTAATAAAGTTTGATTTATCTGACTGCTTTGTTTCGCTTAATGTGCCTTATAATCCCGTGCACCTTATGGTCCGAAAAATACGTACTGCACACTGCAGTTTAATGTTGCAAAGCACCTCTTTTTAACTGCAGTGGATATTATACATATGCTCAGGATATGTCAGCCCATTTCTACTGGAAATGCCTTTTGGTTAAACTTTCAGCAAGGAATTTGCATTTACACTGTTAAATTTTTATATAGCTTTAATGCACATAAAAACCAGCTTCTTGTTTAAGTGAAAATAAATGGAAGGTTGTCTTTTTGCGCTAGTAATGTTGTGGAGTTGTATTTTGTCTCGCATCAATTATATCGTCAGTTATATCGTTATCGCAAATTTTCAAATATATATCGTGATAAATATTTTTGGCCATATCGCCCTGCTCTAAGCTCAAGTCTCTGCACATGAAAGTAAAGACGTAGATGCAGTGAGACATAAGCAGACATGCAAAAAAGACAGACAAAGTAAGATGAAACCGAACGACAAAGACCAAGCAAGCACGTTTAATTGCAAACGATGTGGAACTAAGCATGCATCACGCCAATGCCCTGCTTATGGCAAACAGTGCAAGAACTGCGGGAAAATGAATCACTTTGCCAGAATGTGTAGATTGAGAAAAGTGCACACTGTCGCCGATGAAGCCACGGATCAGCAGACAAGTCTGTTCATTGGGACTGTAAATGCAAAAACACAGACACGAACAGATGAATGGACTGTAGAAATAAAAGTTGGCCACAAACCTGTGAAATTCAAACTTGACACTGGTGCACAAGCCAATGTGGTTCCATACAGTCTACTACGAAGAATAGGAAATAAGCAAATGCTTAGACCCACAAATGTCAGGTTGTCAACATACACCGGAGACAAAATAGCAGTTAAAGGAAAGTGCACTTGGGCAGTGAAATACAAAAAGAAAAGTTTTGTTTTGGAGTTCATTGTCATAAAATCAGAAACCAAGCCAATTCTGGGAATTCAAACGTGAAGAAATGGGACTCATCAAGAGAGTGATGGCACTGAATAAAAGTGATGAAATGGACATCTTCAAAGAATTTGCTGATGTGTTTGAGGGCATAGGTTGCCTTGAGGGAGAACACACCATTCAAATTAATGATAGCGTGGCACCAAAAGTTCATCCACCGAGAAAAATCCCTGTCACTTTGAGAGAAAAACTCAAAGTAGAACTGGACAGAATGGAAAAAATGGAGGTGATTACAAAAATTGAAGAGCCTACCCAGTGGGTGAATCCAATTGTCATTGTGGAAAAGGCTACTGGACGACTGAGAGTCTGCCTAGATCCACGTGATCTCAATACAGCAGTCATGAGAGAGCACTACCAGTTGCCAACAGTTGAAGAGATAACGAGCCGACTGGCAAAGGCCAAATACTTCACTGTGCTGGACGCAAGCTCAGGATTTTGGCAACTTAAATTGGATGAAGCCAGCTCTCATCTCTGTACATTCAACACACCTTTTGGTCGTTACAGATTACTTCGCCTGCCTTTTGGAATTAATTCAGCTCCAGAAGTATTCCACAGGACGGTGAGGCAGCTGTTTGAGGGGACTGATGCCGTTGAGACGTACATAGACGACCTTTTGATCTGGGGAGAGACTAAAGTACAGCATGACAACAGACTGAGGCAAGTGCTTGAGAGAGCAAGAGCAAAAAATGTCAAGCTGAACAAGGACAAATGCAAGGTAGGCCTGGAGGAAATTAAATACCTTGGCCACATCTTCTCGGCAGATGGTTTGAAACCAGATCAGAGCAAGATAGAGGCAGTAAAGAAAATGCCTACACCAGAGTGCAAAAAAGATGTGGAGTGATTTCTGGGTATGGTGACATACCTAGCAAAGTTCATACCAAACATGTCGCAACACACAGAGCCATTACGTGGCCTTACCAGAGATGATGTTGCATGGCAGTGGGAAGGTGAGCATCAGCACGCGTTCAACAAATTGAAAACAATTCTTACTGAAGCTCCTGTGCTCAGAGACTATGATGTACAGCTTCCAGTAACTCTATCTGTCAATGCTTCTAAAAGTGGACTCGGTGCTGTCTTACTACAAGAGGGCAAGCCAGTTGCTTATGCATCACGCTCATTAACAGAGACTGAACAGCGTTATGCACAAATAGAAAAGGAGATGCTGGCAATTGTGTTTGGTGCAGAGCGTTTCCATCAGTATGTGTATGGAAGAGAAGTGAATGTGGAGTCAGATCACAAACCACTAGAAGTGATCATGAAAAAGCCGTTGAGCAGTGCTCCAGCAAGAATACAGAGACTCCTAATGAGACTACAAAAATATCAGGTACAAGTACAGTACAAGCCAGGAAGTGAAATGTACATCGCGGACACATTATCCAGAGCATATTTGCCAGTGACCAGCTCATCTGATAATGACATAGAAGACCAGGTTCACATGGTAATTTCCAACTTACCTGTGACAAGTGCAAAACTAGAGGAATTCAGACAGGAAACAAGGAATGATATGACACTGACTAAACTTACAGAGACAGTTCTGGATGGATGGCCAGAAGCAAGAAACCAAGCTGCAACAGAAATCCAAGCATATTGGAATTACAAATTTCAGTAGTGGATGGAGTTCTGTTCAAAGGAGAGCAGCTTATTGTTCCTGTAGCTCTGAGAGCAGAAATGCTAAAGCGCATTCACGAGGGTCACTTGGGTATTGAAAGCTACAGACGCAGAGCGAGAGAAGTACTCTTTTGGCCTGGAATGTCACAGAGTATCACAGAGATGGTGAACTGCTGTGATGTGTGCAGTACTCACCAGAAACGACAGAACAAAGAGCCACTACATCCACATAGTGTTCCAGAAAGACCCTGGCAGAAGATAGGTGTGGACCTATTTACCTTTGACCAGCAGGAATATCTCCTCTTAGTGGATTACTATTCCAAGTTCATTGAGGTTGAGTGGCTGAAGTCAGACACAAGAAGTGCAACAGTTATCACTCATCTTAAGTCACAATTTGCCAGACACAGAATTCCTGAAACGGTGATTTCAGACAACGAACCACAGTTCAGCTCCCGTGAATTCCAAGACTTTGCAAAAGAGTGGGAGTTTTGTCACAACACTACGAGCCCCCACCATGCACAGTCAAACGGAATGGCAGAAAGAGGAGTACAAACAGTGAAACTCTTGTTAAAAAAAGGCAAAAGCCGAGGGGAATGACCCGTATCTGTCATTAATGAATCTGAGGAGCACACCGTTGGAGGACATTGGAGCGTCACCAGCCCAGCTGCTAATGGGTCGACGCATAAGGACAAGACTTCCAACAACATCGCAAAGATTGAAACCCCACATGGTCACTAAGACAGTGCAGCAGTTGTTAGAAAAAAGACAACAGAAACAGAGAGAATACTTTAACCAAGGAACCAGAGCGCTTCAGCAACTGCAGGTTGGTGACACTGTCAGAATGTGGCAACAGGGTGTGTGGAATCCAGCCCAGGTGACAGGTTTATCTGAACATCCAAGATCTTATGTCGTTCAGATGCCTGATGGACAGACATATAGAAGGAACAGAAAGTTTCTAAGGCAGTCAAGGGACAATCAAAACGTGACACAGCAAAATGAGTGTGATAAAACACAGGGACAAAGCAAGATGGACATGCAAAGTAAAAATGTCACTCCAGAGTTTCCAAGTTCCCCACCCAAAACTGCGAGTGGACGTATTGTTTCCAAGCCCAGAAGGCTTATTGAGGAATAAAATGAACATTATGTTTTGAGTATATGCTTTGACCTAAAAAAAAAAAAAAAAAACATGGGAAAAAAAACAAATATGTTCACTAGAGAGAAACGTGAGTATGCCAAGAAGCATTTTTTTCTCCCTTTCTTTTTTTCCACTGGTCATGGGCCTTGAGTCGTGTTGTGAGTTACTTTGTTGTTTGCCCCTGTTGTTGGAAAAAAAAAAGAAAAAAAAAAAAGGGGGATGTCATGATATGAGTGAACAGTTGTTGTTTAAGGTGCAGTTCATGTGGAAGCCACTGGAGGGTGGTGTGGGGACATAATAAAAAGTGATGGCATAAAACCTAAAAGACGGTGTCATGTCTGCTCCCTGAAGTAATATCGTAACAGCACCCTGTAATCTTTCTTCTGCTGTTTAACAGAGGCTCTATAGGTTGAACTGGCCAGACTATCTTCAGTCCAGCCTTTTTTCCATTACACGCTCGAACTAAATGGCCAACCTCGCCACACCCAAAAACACACCAACGCGCCCTAAGTCACTTATAAGTTGTAGTCAAAATCATCCACTCACACATTAAACACTAAATTTAGGTCTTCATCCTTTTTATTTAGGATCATAAGAATCTGTCGCCTGTGTGAGACAACGTGCTTTAACAGCGGTGATTTGCAGCCCGTTGACAGTTTTCTGATCGGAGAAATCATTTTTCCGTGCCGAGACAACTCTCTCACCACTAACTCATCACAGATAAACGGAGGAATATTTGCAATCGTGACTTTTTTCGCTGGGGTGCTTAGAGGAGAAACTGACAAAAAATGTAATTCACGACAATACCCTACTCAGTCACTTTATTTGCCTTCTCCACACTGTCAACAAAAATCACCACTGCGCTGTTCATCCGAGCAGCAGATTCAATGCTGCTATGACCCACAATTTCACCCACCGCCAGAATACACTCCTCTACAGAGCAAGGACAAGTAGGTATAATCTTAAAACCATGTTGTCTCGTAACGTTAGTGAGGTCCATTTTGGCGATACGCACGCCAACCGGCAAAAAGCCGGTTTTACGCAATCAGCAAAATCAGTAATGAGAGAGAGAAAGAGAGAGGGACAGCAGAAAAAGAGAGAGAGCGAGTTTTGAGATGTGAGAGATTTGTGACGTTTAGCGTGTTTGGAGTGTGTAGTTAATGTGTTGTCTTGTGTAGTTAGTGTGTAGTGTTGTGGATAGTTTTGTGTTGTGTGTCAGAACAATGAGGCGACTGCTGTCTCCAGGTAGAAACAGGAGTGATACACCTGCTGTCAGACCTGCAGGCATCAGGCTGTGATATTCTCCTTTATAGTGGACAGAAATATTTGGAGTGGCACAAATAATTTGTGTGGCATTTTATTAAATGCAGAACAGCTGATTGTTCTGTAAATAGTTTAAAATGGTTATTTAAAAAATCAAGGTAAAAGGTAAATGGCTGCAAATAACTTTGTTGTTTGCAAAACTTGTGCATAGGATTTTAAAATTGACAATTTATATTTGCATTTAAAGTTATGAAATATGATTCATTAAACATGTTTGTGGTTGTTACAGTAAAAAATATAACTTTTTCTACTCAGATTTTATATTTTTTGTCTGATTTTAGATCAATTGTGTTAATACAGTATGTCAAAATGAAAACATAACTGTAAATTCAGACACGTGAGGTTGTGCTGAAAAGAATGATACCAAACAAGGCAAAGGAAATAGTTTGTAAAGGTGAAATGTAGAGGAAACATCAAAAGTAGTTACAAATGGCCAATTACACCCTGGACCCCAGAGGGTTAAATGTTTTTTTAAAAGTAATGCAATAGTTACTTTTCAAGTAATTAATTACTTTTAGAATATTGTAACTCAGTTACTAACTCAGTTACTTTTTTGAAGAAGTAACTAGTAACTATAATTAATTACTTTTTCAAAGTAACTTGCCCAACACTGCTCACCACACGCTCCACCACAACACTCCCAGCATGCAATGCAGAAAGAAAGAAAGAAAGAAAGAAAGAAAGAAAGAAAGAAAGAAAGAAAGAAAGAAAGAAAGAAAGAAAGAAAGAAAAAAAACACTGGTGAACTCAGCAATGCAAAACGACCTGGACGTCCACAGAAGACTAAAGGATGATCGCAGAATCATTTCCATGGTGAAGAGAAACTGCTTCACAACAGCCAACCAAGTGAACAACAAAGAGAAGACTGCGCGAAAGTAAATACAGAGAGTTCACTGCTGTGGTATTGCAAGAAATTAGTTGTTTATATAAATATATTGGTATGCATAATTATTATTATTCATAGATACATACATCCTAAGTTCCTGTTATTCATCTCAAGAAACAGATAGAATGAGTGTGTTGTTACAATGGTAATGCCAGGAGAGGCAGTATAGGTTCTGTGTTACATTAATGTTGTAAGAAAGTGGAAAAGAGAGTGTCCTGTAGGAGGCAGTGAAACGGACACTGATGTTCTGAACATGTACTGAAAAGAAGATTCAGTAAAAAAAAGTCGCAACGTTACTCCTGTGTAAGGCTCAGTTATTTTATTTTTATTTTTTGAAGATGCAGCAACTGCAAAGTGCACTCATAAGCTTTAAGGCTAGACTGGACTTTTACATGTAAAAAAGCCAGCACAGTTCTGGAAAAACATTCTCTGGACAGATGAAACCAAGATCAACCAGAATGATGGCAAGAATGAAGTACGGAGAAGGTGTGGAACAGCTCATGATATCACGTTATCTGTAAAACACAGTACAGGCAGTGTGATGGCTTGGACGTGCATGGCTGCCAGTGGCACCCAATGTTCCCTCTAAGCTGCGCGCATGCGCAATTGCGCACTGCTGGCACGGTCTCTGCGCACAGAAAATCTGTGTTGTGCACAAAAAAAAAATCTAACCTGAATTGAAATTAACATTAAAAATTTAACAATTCTGTTCTGCAGTATTAGTCAGTAAGTGACTGGCTGCTCCCGTATGGGATTAGAACGATGCCACCTTATCCCATAGTCCAGCCAATGATGCGATTCACATTCGTATATACGCAGCTAATCAACGTGGCTGACAGGCTATGACAGCGTCCTTATGTGCCGACACCGGTGTTTTAGCTAGCAAAGCGGCGTGGCTGATGTGGAGTGAAGCCACGTTAATGACAACGTGTACAACCATTGGAGATGTGAGCAGGACAGACGGAACAACTGACGGAAAAAGTGTGGACACAGCGTTTTTCAACACATTTTTAGGTAAACAGCTGCAAAAAACTTTGTTGTTTGCATAACTCAGTTACTTTTTTGAAGAAGTAACTATATAATTAATTGCCCAACATTGGTCATTATTTACTGTATTTTGCAGACAGAGTTACAGGACTCTCTCCCAGACCACAGACTCAGACTCATAATACAAGTCAGAGCTTTATTAAAAAAAAGAAAGTTGTGTTTTCAAAATTGGAGTTCAAGTTATTTTTACTTCCAATAGTGTTAACATACTACACAGGTCATGAACAAGATTTTTTACATTTCCATTGTAAGTGGGCTAAAGCAGTTAATTAAAAGTAGTCTAACATAAATGTAAATGCTGTAATTTGATTATTTTAATAAACCATGTAACTTGGATGGATTGGATGCTGGCGTGAACACAGTGCACACGTCTGCTGTTGCTCACAGTGGTCCAAGGGACCGCTCAGGGAGTTTGTGCGTTCGCTCAGACACATGAAACATTAGAGGGAACATTGGTGGCACCGTGACACTAGTGTTTCTTGATGATGTGACACAGGACAGAAGCAGCCGAGTGACTCTGAGGTGTTCAGAGACAGACTGTCTGCTCACATCCAGCTAAATGCAGTCAGACTGGTTGGGCAGAGTTTCATAATGCAGATGGGCAACCCAGGACTTTATTAAAGCACAGAAGTGGAAGATTCTTGTATGGGCAGCTCAGTCACCTGATCTTAACCCAGCTGAGCACTGAGACTGACCTTTGGACAGAAAGGCCCACAAACAAACAGCAACTGAAGGCCGCTGCAGTAAAGGCCCAGGAGAGCATTAAAAAGGAGGAAACCAGCATCTGGCAATGTCCATGAGCTCAACACTTCACGCTGTCACTGCCAGCAAAGGGTTTTCAACCAAGGATTGGAAATGAACATTTTATCTTCACTTATTTAATTTGTCCAATTACCTTTGAGCCTGGGAATGAAGGGCTCACTGACAATTAAAATAAATCAACAAAATTACTTACAGTATAATCTGTGTGTCCTTTCCAGTACTTAAAATGACTTACACAGTAATTAAGATTACTGCATTTAGAGTTACTCTAGAAAAAGGATTGTTTTGTTTGGCACTGTGTAGTTAAAGCTCATTTTACGGGTTAAGAAGTGTTTCATGTTCTTTGTTTTTCATTAAAGGTGAATAAAAACAGGCTCAGATATAATAATGAGTACTATCAATGTATTATTTTTATATTTCATATAAAAAGACAATTGAATATGCACAAACCTAAGCAGTACTTACTCAGTAATTCCTTACACTGTACTATACTGTACTTAAAATGATTTATGCTGGACTTAAAATTACTTACAGTACAATTTGTGTCTCCTTTCCTGTTAAACACCTGGATGTTAGATAAGGTTAAATAAATCTGTTCCCTTCTTTTAATGTAAATACCTTAGTATTAGTAGGTAAATATAGTTATACTGTAATTTCAGGTAAAATAGGGACCCCACATTTTATGTTCTGTTGTGCTATTCAAACATATCATGCACAAGATTACATATATGAAATACATTACATTTAGAGCAATACAGTGCAGTGACAAAAACTGTAGACAGGACAGTGATTAATGAAATACTGCGAAATGAAATATCAAACCTAAATCAGCTGAAGTGGAAGTGACATGACTGTGAAGACTGATGTCATGAAGTGGAAACAGAATCCAGTAGGATTAACACAACGCTGTAGCTGCCATTTCATATTGACTTTACTATTTAGCTCTTGTGGCAAGAAAGAGTGAATTTGCTCTTCTATAATCTCAAACACACACACACATATATGAACGTCAAAAGCTTTAGAGCTTCGTCATCTTTTTAGCTTAAAATAAAAAACAAAGAAGAAGACTTCAGCCTTCAGGTATGAGCGGACTAAGTTCATTCATGTCTCCCTCCTGTATTTAGGGTCGCTCCATAACCCCGGTCCGTTGGATTCAAATGGTGCCGCTATATTGGTACTACATCGGTACTACATTGGTACTACATCGGTAGAGCGATCTAAGATGGCGCCGAGTATGGCAGCCTCGTCGCGAGCTCCCCCAAGCGACTCACTGGACCCTCTACAGTTCGCATACCGCCACAACAGGTCCACTGATGATGCCATAGCCCTGACACTCCATGCTGCCCTGTCACACCTGGAGAAGAGAGACACGTATGTGAGAATGCTGTTTGTAGATTACAGCTCAGCATTCAACACCATCGTTCCCTCGAAGCTGGACAGGAAACTGCAGGATCTAGGACTGAGCAGCTCCCTCTGCAGCTGGATCCTTAACTTCCTGTCTGACAGAGGCCAAGCGGTCAGACTGGGCAGCACCACCTCATCCCCCATCACACTGAACACTGGTGCTCCACAGGGGTGTGTACTGAGCCCTCTCCTGTACTCACTCTACACCTATGACTGCACGGCCACTAGAAACTCCAACATCATTGTGAAGTTTGCGGATGACACTACAGTGGTCGGTCTTATCACCAACGGTGATGAGGCGGCTTACAGGGAGGTCAGCGCCCTGACCCACTGGTGTCAAGACAACCATCTCACCCTCAACGTCGCAAAGACAAAGGAGTTGATAGTGGACTTCCGGAGGTGCAGAGAAGTACACACCCCCATCACCATCAACGGCGCCGCTGTGGAGAGAGTGAGCAGCTTCCGCTTCCTTGGTGTACATCTGGCTGAGGATCTTACGTGGTCAGTACACATAAACAAAACAGTGAAGAAGGCGCAGCAGCGCCTCTTCTTTCTCAGGAGACTGAAAAGATTCGGCATGAGCCCCCGCATCCTCAGGACCTTCTATCGCTGTGCCATTGAGAGCATCCTCACTGGATGCATCACCACCTGGTATGGCAACAGCACCGCTTACAACCGCAAAGCTCTCCAGAGAGTAGTGCGGTGTGCTGAACGGATAATTGGAGGTGAGCTTCCCTCCCTCCAAGACATCTACAGGAAGCGGTGCCTGAGGAAAGCGGGGAGGATCATCAAGGACTCCAGTCACCCCAGCCATAAACTGTTCAGACTACTTCCATCAGGAAGGAGGTTCTGCAGTATCCGGTCCCGTACCAGCAGACTGAGAGACAGCTTTTTCCATCAGGCCATCAGACTGCTGAACACGTCATAGACACCTCACCCTCATTACTGGAACTTCAACATTATGCACTCCATACTGTACATTAATGCCACTGTTTTGCACATGTCAACTACCAACCTCTGTATATTTTATATATCTTATTTTATTGTTTACTGTATTTCATTTGTAAAATATGTATACACACACACGTAGAAAAACATATTTAGTATACACATCCAGTAATGCATATACTCTTATATATTGTACATATATTTATTACTTTCAGATTTAGCCATTCTTATATTTTGCTTGTTTTACGTTATTGTATTTTTGCACAACTCTGTTGCTTGTGAAGCTCGCACACAAGAATTTCACTCGCATGTACTGTACCAGTGTACCTGCACATGTGACGTGACAATAAAAGTGATTTGATTTGATTTGATTTGATTTGACATCGCGGTTAGAATGTGTTATTTAAAATGTATTTTATTATTATTTTTATTATTATATAGATATGTTTTGTTTTTTAAAATTTATTTAAAATAAATAAAAGGGGGACTCTAAAGCCTAACAGCTAACTAACATGCCGTGATCTTTACATACAGCCTGGCGTGTGTGGCGAGATTAGTCGTTTTAGCTTTGGCCATGCCCAAGTACTACTGTCGCCTAGGAAACGGGGCGGGGAAACGACGCTAGCGGAGCGTCAGACGGACCTGATAGGTGGAAGTGCTGCATGACACCATAGCGTGCCATGGTTCCATCGGTGTGGTGACACTGGGAGGTGAAGCGCAGAATCCCCGTTCAGTCAGTGTAATCTGCAGCTTTACATCTCCTGCACGGCGGGGCTGTGTTAATCAGACCTCCATAATCATCTTCTTACCAAGGTAAGTCAGTCTGCGGGCACTCACTCACACAACGACATTTTACTAGCAAAATAATAATAACCTGCAGGTTTATATGAGTAATTGACTTATTGAAATAGTATAAATAAAGTTTCTTATTTAGCACTTTAAAATAGCTGTGGTGTAAAACCGAGCCCTGTCAGTAATCATTTCTACGGGCTGTTATCTTAATTTATTAAGCGCTTTTGACCAGACGCTGTAGAAATCAAAGTTAAACGAATCGATCCCGTTTCAAACTGTCAGATTATCATCGGGCATCCTCGGAAAGCTCTTCAGTTCACATGCGTTATGTTGTAGCCCCGCTGCAGCATGCTGACCCGCGTGTTCCGTGCCCACGGCCTCGTGGTGGCCTCTCACCCCTGGGAGGTGATTGTGGGGACGGTCACCCTCACTGTCTGTATGATGTCCATGAACATGTTTACTGGGAATGACCAGATATGTGGCTGGAACTTTGACTGCCCCAAAACAGAGGTGAGCAAAGGATCAGTGTCAATAATAACAAGTGGCGCGACACGTATGTTTGTATTTTTAGTCTATTAATTCTATTGTTTTTTATTATTGCAGGAAATTCTGAGCAGTGACGTCATCATCCTCACCATTACACGTTGTATCGCCATTGTCTATATTTACTTTCAGTTCCAGAACCTAAGACAGCTGGGGTCCAAATATATTTTAGGTACATTATCAGTGCTCATGTATTTGTAGGACACGTCAGTGATGTTTTCTTCCTTTTGACCTGACTCCATCTGCTTTTCCTGTAGGCATTGCTGGCCTTTTCACCATCTTCTCCAGCTTTGTATTCAGCACAGTTGTCATTCACTTTCTTGATAAGGAGCTCACTGGCCTCAAGTAAGGACACACTCGATAAAAAGGCCCTTTTTTCAGGAACTCTTTCAGAAACGTGCAATAAAGAGTTTGATCCTGTCTTTCAGTGAGGCTTTGCCCTTCTTTCTGCTTCTCATCGACCTCTCCAAAGCATGCGCTCTCGCCAAGTTTGCCTTAAGCTCTAGTTCTCAGGTATGCACTATTATATTTTGGTTTTTATTGCCACATCCTAACAGCAGGTGAGAAACTGATATATCACTCATATGTTTTCAGGATGAAGTGAGGGATAACATTGCTCATGGGATGGCAGTACTTGGACCTGCCTTTACTTTGGATGCTCTGGTGGAATGCTTAGTGATCGGAGTGGGAACCATGTCAGGTATGTGCTACTGCTGGGTGTTCGCATTAGGAGAGACTAGCTTGTTGGTTCCTGAGCTTGTTTTCCACAGTTTCCATGAACCGATGTCAGATACTGATACAAACATACTGTTTTACATGTAAACTGAAGCCACTTTTATGTTGCTGTGAAGTAAGCACTGTTTGAATCATCTTTTTTCACAGCTTGCTGGAAGCTGTCATGTATTTATGTCTGGTCACTTTAGCACCAGTTGAGTTTCCCACATGTTTGACTATTATTGCATCACAAGTTTTCTTCTATTTTTGAAATCATTTGGACGTAACTACATTTGTAATCAGATCAGAGGTTGTGTAAGACTGCACATTAGTATCGACTGAAGTGACATCAGCCAGGTGTGGTTTCTTCCCCCACAGGTCACCAAGCTGGAAACTACACTGAATTTATCATTGCTGTTATAATAGTGGACAGACTTTACAAACTGAGTGTTGTTTGTAGAAAGTGAATAACGCTTTTCTATTTTCACAACTATGATAATATAGAGGTGTGACTTGTTGTCGAGCATTGTCGGATATCTGTGTGGTGTCTTGCAGGTGTAAGGCAGTTGGAAATCATGTGCTGCTTTGGATGCATGTCTGTCTTGGCCAACTACTTTGTGTTCATGACTTTCTTCCCAGCATGTGTTTCCCTGTTGCTGGAGGTAAGGGCACAGCTTTCCTGCATTTGTCTGACATGTTGATGTTTGTGTGGGTTTCTTTGATTGTTCCTGTTATTTGTTCTTTCAGCTGTCCCGCGAGAGTCAGGGGGGCCATCCTATCTGGCAGCTCAACGATTTGTCCAGAGCGATGGAGGAGGAGGACAACAAACCCAATCCTGTAACACAGAGGGTCAAAATGATCATGGTAAACTTCTAACGGGTTGCTTAGTGTCTTTGTCTTTATTTGAAGAAGTGTGTAATGTTTGTCTCTGCTCCACGTTCAGTCTCTAGGCCTGGTCATGGTTCATGCTCACAGCCGCTGGATTGCTGAACCATTGTCCATAAACTCTACAGTGGACATGCTCGGGGTTGGCGTGGAGCTGGACCACTTCTCACCCAGGAGAATTGAGCCGGATAAACCTCTTTGGCAGTTCTACCTCACGAGGTGATGCAATAGTTTAGGTTGTTTTAATTTAACGTTTGCACAGTTGTGATAACTGCCCCATGGAGCATTGCACATGTTGTTGAGCTGCTGAACGTATGAGACTTTCTATGTGAGACATAAAGGGCAAAAACTCTGTTCTGTGAAGAGATAGATGGTCAGGGTCATCTGTGAGGGGAAAGGCTGCTTTGTGTTTGTGTTTATAATGGAATTGCAGAGTTTTCCTGGACATTCCTGTTGTCGTGCTTTTTTGAAGTGAAACATGTTCCTCTTCATCTAACCTTACAGGATGATAACTATGGACATAGAGCAAATGATCTGTCTGGTCTTGGCCCTGCTGCTAGCTATCAAGTACATCTTCTTTGAACAGGCTGAGATGGAATCTACGCTGTCACTGAAGAACCCCATCTCCCTTTCCACACACACCCTAAATCCTCCATCCCTATCCGAGCCCTGCTGCAGGGAGGATCTAGTTACGTCACGATGCCACGCCCCTGCTCACACCATGGCTGTTCCAGGACCTGCCCATAAGGAGGAGAGAGGTGTGTCTACTGATAGTGGTAAAACAGACGGACTTGTTAGCGCTTTGTTATAAAATTCAACCTTGTTATCCTAGATGAGGTTATCCGGCCCCTGTCTGCTGCCGACAACGATCATCATCCAAGGAGCTTCTTTGTAATGAGGGAAGAAGAAGAAGAATCCAAGTCTGAGAGCACGGAGAACACGCTTCCCCAAAAGCCCAGAGACCTGAACGACTGTGTGGCCACCCTCAACGACCCTAAGGTCAGCCATTAGGCGCAAATCGCTGAAGCCCGTCTTCGAAAGCTGAGAACTCATTCCACAAACGTTTAGTCATTTTCTTTATTTTGAATCATGCGATATTAAAACTGTTGCCATCAGTTGTGATCTTTTTTTTTTATAACTTTTTATTTATTAATTTACAGTATGAAATTACAAAACATTAGGTCAGCATGGAAGACGTACACAGTCTCAACATTAGTATCTACATACATCATGGTAAAAATTAATTATTCAGTACAAAGGGAATACACAATCCAATTTTCCCAGAGCTTCTTGAATTTCTCGAGCTCAAGTCTAAGGACAAAGGTAAGCCTCTCCATTCCAAAAATTTCTTTCACTATCTCATGCCACTGGGCCAGAGTTGGAGGGTCAGCCTTTAGCCATCTTCGGGTTATGGCCTTTCTGCTGCTAGCCAAGAGTATTTTCAATAAATAATTATCTTTATGTGGAAGTGTCTTAGGTAAATTGCCAAGATACAAGGTAACAAATGAATAGTCTATTTTTATCCCGATTATTTTGTTTATCTCAATGGCCACCTCCCCCCAATATGGCTGGATTCTCGGGCAGGCCCAGAAGACATGAAAATGGTTTGCCATGGGGGTACCACAACCTCTCCAACATAGGCCCTGGCTCTGTAAGCCTGTTTGCCGAGCTGTTAGTTTAGGAGTGATAAAAAATCTCACAACATTTTTCCAACCAAACTCTCTTAAGGACCTTGAATTTGCAGAGGTAGCCTGAGACTCACATATTCCCAACCAGCTGTCCTCTGATATTTGTGAGCCTGATTCCCTCTCCCAGTTTTGCTTAATATACAATGTAGAGTGTTTTTTAGAGGCTTGTATACTTCCGTATATTTTTGAGACCAACTTTTTAGAGTCCTTTTTTTTGTATGCATCATGAAAGATTTGAATTAGGTTGTATTCGTTTTCTTCTCTGAATAGTAACGTCTTGTTGTAATAGTCTCTAACTTGCAAGTATCTATAGAAGAATTCCTCTCAGAGTCCACTGTTTAAAGGTCCCATCCAGCCTGGCAGGGACAAATTCAGGGTCATAAGCTATTCAATTCAAGGTCCTGGCCTGTTTTTCTATTTGTAGTTTCCTCACTACCCTGAACCATAGTTTCAGGGTGAATCGGGTCAAATGATTCAAATTTTTGTAAAATTTTTCAGCTTGGTTTTTGTTTCCTAAAAGGGACTGTAATGGGACGTCTAATTGAGTAATTTCCATGGTTTTCCATTTAGCTTCATAATTCGGGGAACACCAGTTTATCAGGGGTTTCAGTTGTGCGGCATAATAGTAATCCTGTAGGCACGGCAAAGCTCTCCCTCCCTTCTCTTTTTTCAGTTGCAACGTCTTGTACTGGACCCTCGGTCTTCTGCTGTTCCAGATAAACCTTGAGATCCATCCATCCCATTCGTCAAATTGTTTTTGGGGTATCTCCAGGGGCAATGACTGGAAGAGATAGAGAAATCGAGGCAGAATGTTCATTTTAATTATTTCTATTCTATTACTCATATCTAGGGGGAGGAGAGACCACCGAGTCAGGTCAGATTTGATCTCTTTGTTGATGGGGCCATAATTATTTTCATAAAGTTTAGACATGTCTTTTGTTAGGTTTACTCCCAAATATTTTATTGTGGGAGAGTCCCATTTGAAGTTTCTTTTTAGTTTCGGGTTGAGGTGTATAATTGAATGTAAGGGATTGAGTTTTTTGAATATTTAGTTTATAGCCAGAGTAATGATTATAGCATACCTTTTAGCAAGGTCATCAACTGGAATAAGCTTGATTCAGGATTTGTAATAAAAAGTAGAACATCATCCGCAAACATACAAGTCTTATGTTCTTCTCCCCTGATCATAATTCCTTTTATTTCAGAGTTTTCTCTAATAGCCTGAGCCAGGGGCTCAATGTGCAAGGCAAACAGGGACAGGCTCAAGGGACAGCCCTGGCGTGTCCCTCTCTTCAAGTAAATATTTTGAGACAGGTGTCCATTAATCCTGATCCTGGCTGTTGGAGAGTAATACAGCGCTTCAATACATTTAATGAAGCCATCTTTGAATCCGAATCTTGCTAATACCCTAAATAGATATTCCCAACCCACCGAATCAAAAGCCTTTTCGGCATCTAAGCTAACCAACATTGCGCTAATATTTTCTGATGTTATATGATTCATCACTTGTAGTGTTCTCCTTAAGTTATCTCGAGTCTGTCTATTTGAAACAAAGCCTGTCTGGTCTAAGTCTATCAGCTCTGGAATAATTGATTCCAGTCTCTTAGCTAATATTGAAGCAAATAATTTATAGTCCACATTAAGAATGGATATTAGCCTATATGAGCTGCATTCTTTTTTATCTTTGCCTTCTTTTGGGATAATTGAGATAACTGCTTCTCTCCAAGATTGTGGGGCTACTCCTGTTCTTAATGTGTGATTAAAGCAATTAAGCAGCACTGGTGTTACTTGTGTTCTAAATGCTTTATACCATTCGGACGGATAGCCATCTGTGCCTGGTGCCTTATTCGCCTTCAGCCTTGAAATGGCTTTATGCAACTCTTCAGCAGTTATCCCAGCCACTATTTTTTTATTTTGTAATTCTCCTATAGATGGTAGGTCTAGTGAATTTAGAAAGGCATCTATCATTGTAGTTTCTGCTATGAATTGGGTATATAGGTCTTTGTAATACTGTTCAAATGCCTGTTGAATATCGTCTAGTTTACTGCAAATAATTTGTGACTCAGGGTTCCTGATTTTATGAATTCTATTCTTTTCCTGTTGTTTTCGTAACCTCCACGACAGAAGCTTCATCGCCCTAGGTCCCGTCTCATAGTACTTTTGTTTTGTAAATTTGAGGTTTTTTTCAATTTCCTCGTCGTAAATGCCATTTATATCTTGTTTAATTTTGTTCATTCTCGCTAATATCTGGGGATCTTTTTGGTCAATATGTCTAGTCTCTAGTGATTTCAATTCCTCCTGTAGCTTCTCAAGCCTTTTCTGCTTTTCTTTTCTCCGATGAGCTGTGAGGGCAATAATCTTACCTCTAATGACGACTTTTGCTGCGTCCCATAGAGTATTTGGAGATACCTCGCCATTGTCGTTATTTTGTAGATATGTTTCAAATTCCTGTTGGATTTGTGTTCGTACTAATTTCTCATTCAGAATACTGGTATTGAGTCTCCAAAGTGTATTTGTCCGTTGTTTAGCACGGTGCAGAGTTAGGTACACACCTGAATGATCAGATAAGTCTCTGACACCTATTTTACATTCCTCGACCTTATGCCAGTCTGATTTATACATAAAGAAATAGTCAATTCGAGTATATACTGAATGGCACGCAGAATAATAGGTAAACTGTTTATCCCCTGGATGAGAGGCTCTCCACACATCAATCAAACCCAGTTCTGTAAGCATGTGTTGGACCATAATAGCATTCGAACATTTCTTTTGCCGGTGGTTGGATGAATCTAGTTTTGGCTGGAGTTTAACATTAATGTCTCCACCAAAAATCAAAACTCCCCGTGTTTCCAAAACCACTAAATCGAATAGCTTCTTATAGAAGGATTTGGAGCTTCCTGGCGGGACATATACATTAAATAATGTTACTTCCTCCTCTTCTAATTTACCCTTCACCAAAATAAACCTCCCTTCTTTGTCCTTTACGTCTGAATACAATTCAAAGTTAACAGCATTGCGGATCAGTATGGCTACTCCTCTTTTGCGGCCTGATTTATGAGACGAGTAATAGGTATTCTGGAATCCAAGTTTTTTCAATTTTTCATGTTCTAAAGAAGATAAATGTGTCTCCTGCCAGAAGATTACCTTCTCACGTTTCATTTTGGCTATTATTTTGCTCCTTTTAATCGGATTATGTAGCCCATTTACATTTAGCGTGATTATTTTATTTTCCTGATGATGCATATAACTTCTTCAGTCTGTGAACCTTCGTGCAACATCACCCATGCTAACCAGAACATGAACAAGAACAATAAACAAGCAAACCAAAAAAACAAAATCAAAGGCTTCCAAGTCCGAAGTTCAGGTGAAACCTCGAGTTGAGAGGAAATCCTCGTGTCAGTCGAGGGCCTCTCACCAGTGTCAGGGAAAATACTCAGCACCAGTATCCTTGTTTTAAGCTAGAATTGCCCAACCGGTAAAAAGTTCCTTCTTTAACAAGCTTAGGAAGTAATTGCAAAAAAGACTCTTCACAGAATATATGGAGAGCAGAGGAACACATGTCATTTGAACACTCAAAAGCCTAAATGTATTCAACCCAGGTAATAATAAAAGTAAAATAATCACTTTAGGCAGGACCATAAATGGAGTACGTGGCGAACTGGTAGAAATAGTAACGATAAGATATTTTTTTCTTAGATATAGAGTTCAGCTTAAACTGTCCTGAGCAAAACAGTTTTCAAATTGTTGGTAGATTTGCCAAGGAGTAATATTTAATCCTCCTCTCTACATGAGAGCAGGATACCTCACTTTAAAGCTCCAGTGGAGATGTGATGACCCTCTTGTTTTCACTCACAGGAGTCGGATATTCCCGGAGGGGCCCGATTGAAGCTCCGTAGCTTCTCTCGTATTCGCCGCTGGTCCACCGCCTGTTTGCTGCGATCTGCGCCGACCCTCTCCCACGTTGCTAATCTCTGCTGTTTCGGCGCCGTGGGGCCTGGTTCCTTGATTTCATACAAGCAGAATCCTCTCTTCTTCAGATCATCGGCCGCCTCTGTCGCATTCTCGTAGAGTTTGGTGCCGCTGTCGAAGAACACCCTCAGCTTAGCTGGATGTGGGGTTTGGAAGCGGATTCCTTTGGCTTTAAGCTCTCTCAGGATCCCCACGTACGCCTTTCTTTTCTTTAGGATGTCTGGGGGGTAATCTTGGTCAAAGTAAATCCTTTTCCCTTCATAGCGGACATCCTTCTTTCGCCACGCTGAAAGCAGCACCATCTCTTTTACTCTATATTCCAGGAAGCACAACACCAGTGATCTAGGCGGAGCGCCTTCTCGGGGCTTTGGGGCAAGTGCCCGGTGGCAGCGCTGGATTCCGAGGTTTATTTCCGCAACCGGCGGGCTGATTTGAGCCTTTATCAGCTTCGTTACAAACTCTATCAGATCAGGGCCCTCTGATCCCTCCGGTACCCCATGTATGCGGAGATTATTCCGGCGTGAGCGTGCTTCTAGTTTGGTTAGCTTTGCCCGCAGGGCCTCCTGGCTCTCCAATATGTGAGCGAGTGCCTCCTTAACCTCCGTGTCCCATTCTTCAATCTCGGTTATCCGCTGTTCTGCCTCCTCTACCCTTGCCGTGGTAGCCTCTAGCTCCTTTGTACTTCAAGTTTCTTGTTAATTTCTCCTCTGAACTCGTTCAGTTCCTTTTTCATATCATTGCGGAAAAAAGTCGAAACTCACTCATTTCACTTTTAAGGTCCGACCTCAGAGCCCGGATCTCATCATAGATAGCTAGCATGAAGGGGCTAGCTTCGCCATTATTCTCCTCTCCGCTGCGAGTTTCCTCGACTAACTCTCCCCTTTCCCGTCCCGAGCTTGGTTTACCTTTGGTCTTTTTTTGTTTATCCCCATCCATGTCAAGTTTAGGTACTGTTCTTTGTGTCTGAATGTTCTTCCAAGAGGATTATTTCCAACCGGCAAGGAGTCGAAACTTTCAAGCAGCCATTTGCTATAGCGCCCAACCTGAAGCCCCAGTTGTGATCTTTTAAAGAATTATAATAATTTTCCACACATATCTGCTCGGGCAGCTCAGTTATACACGTGCTGGACTTCAGGGTCGTTATGTTGCTTTGAACGCACTTATGCTAACATAACATGTTATGTTGTTGGTAATGAAAGGAGCTCGTTTCAATCAGAGTATAGAATCAAGCCAGTTAAACTCCTGACCTGATCAGTTAGGTAGTCGAGGGTGTCGGCCTCAGCGGCTTTGGTGTTAATGTGGAGAAGAGGGGAAAACAATGGCCCCCAAACAGGAAGTGTTTCCACGTGGAGGCCATTGACATGTTTGTCCTTCCTCATCTTTTCTGACTCATGCTGCTGAAACATGCCGTTTCCCTTTCAGTTGAAATGGTTCGGCTTTATCACGGGAAGACTGACAAGCCCACAAAAAGTTTCAACTTTCGATAATTTAGTAAGAGCAGCTCACTGCAGCTACAAGATGGGACTGCCTTCACTTTAAAGTTAACAGGCCTAACCCCCCCTACCCCCACCTCGTTCAGTTGCAGTTTGATACACAAGTTAAACAGATCACCTCTACTTAAAGAAACAACACCTGCACAAAGATGTGATCTGCAGTGATTGTAGAGCTGCAGTTTACACTCGTCACGGATGCCACGGTAACCTCAGACTCATTGAAGTCTTTGAACTGTTCTGTTTCCAATGTGGAAAGATTTTCAAAAACAAGAATTTGGTTCACAAGTTTGCATTTTCTATCATTTTTGTGTGGTAAAAGTACAAATACGGGGTCAAAAGTATTCACACACACAGCAGCTACTTTAAATAAACTCTACCGATTATGCCAGAATCATTTGGCTGACGTGCAGCTTACAAAGTAACATTAAACCAAATTGCCATGAAATTCATGATGGTGAATTAGTGAATGTTTGACCACAGCATGCATGTAGTCCACAGCATTTACTGCTGAGTTATGACTGTGGTGATATTTATATAAGTAGCATGTATGCTAAACTATAAATGGTGTCAATGCCAACAGTCATCATCACTTAATGAACTGGCTATGACCTGTTTTCCATAATGTTTATTTGTTGTGGGGAAAAAATGACATGTTTATGAAGACATTTCAGAATTATTTCTCTGTGTTTTAGTTATTTTATCTTACTGTATATTATTTATTATTATGTATTTAAAGTAAATCCCCAGCGACTGGTCTGCGCAGACTATATAACTGATCGTGAGTCTGGTTGTTGCAGCTGGGCCCTCGTTTCCTGAGTGATGCTGAGGTGATGCTCCTGGTCAGCTCTAAACACATCCCTGCCTACAAACTGGAAGCCATCATGGAGACCGCAGAGCGAGGCGTGGCAGTTAGAAGAAAAATGTTATCAACCAAGCTTCCCTTTTCCTCTGCGCTCTCCTCTTTACCGTACACAAACTATGACTACTCGAAGGTGAGACACATCTACGTTCTCCTCTGTTGTAGTCTAATTTATGCCTGAACTGCTCCAAACTTACCTGAACATTTCAAGCAAAGGGCCTTACCACGGGGAAAGGAAAGGAGGAAGACTTTAGTACTGTGTTGTACCTGTTACACATTCTTTGTTATAAGCTATCACCACACAACTGTTAATGACTGTGTTCACACACATCATAGCAAAGTCCTGTTAAGGAAGTTTATTTTGATAAACAGGAAGTCACAAAGCGCTGGGTAAAAGAAAGAAAACAGGCACCAAACAGATCAAACGAAAGGTCAAAGGTCATTTAAGGTTAAAAAAAAACTCAACAGAAGCTTTATTAAAACAGAAACATTTGTAACTGCAACATCTGACCATATGAGCCTAGTTATACTGATCATTATTAACTACCATTTATAATTATTAATATAACTGTAACATTAATGAAGACAGAACATTGCAGACTGACCCACAGAGCAGTGGGAGGAAAGCTTACACGTGTTTCCAGACTCAGGTGTATTTACAGTCGTACAGGTGACAACATGATGGAGCATCACGTCATACAGGAGAAGCACACGCACACGCACACACTACAATAACTGTACACACTGAAAAGTACACAGTCAGTATAATGAGAGGGGCATCTCAGTGTGAGCTACTGTATATGTATTTAGCTGTGTGTAATATATTGGGACATTTATAATTACAGCTGCTCTGTTGTATCTGTGTTATTTATTTTAGTTACTGTTCTTACTGTCCTGAAGCACCTGTGACCAAATAATTACCTCTGAGATTAATAAAGTTTTCACATTCTTTTCTCTCACCTTATTTACTGGGATGTAGTGGTCATTTCCAGTACAGTATTCATTTTCTAAGAAACTATTTTGGTAAAAACATCAATTCTTAGATTTAAAATAAAATGTCAGTAAGTTATTTTGAACACAGCCCTTGTTTTCCAGGTTGTCGGCACCTGCTGTGAGAACGTGATTGGCTATGTGCCCATACCTGTGGGTGTGGCTGGACCACTACTTCTGGATGGGAAACAGTTCCAAGTTCCCATGGCAACTACAGAAGGCTGCTTGGTAGCCAGCACCAACCGTGGCTGTCGAGCAATCGCAGTGAGTGTTGCATGTGTTGTTACTGCTACTGTGTATGTGCTGCAGGACAAGTTACAGCATGAACGCAGTATCTGAAACACTCAGTAGTACATGTAGCTTTATTTAAGTGTACCATAGTGTGTTTGCTGCTGCATAATGTTGTTGATTAATTTTCACCCTGAAATATTTTATCATCAGTGGTCGATTGTTTCTTTGTTACAAAGCACATCAAAGTACATCAAAGCTAGTATTGGTATTATTTGATATGCGCTGCCCTTATTCACATGTTTACACACTGAGGGCTGAACATGTGTACGTGTGCATTTGTCCCCCACAATCCAAGAACAGAAATATGAACTCATCAAACTGGTGAACCTTTTGTTTTAAGCACACTCGCAACAGATCAGCTGGTTTGGTATAACCTGTAATGTTTTTGCTTACTTTCACATTTCGCTGTTGTTCATGTTTAAATGTAAAATTTGAGCCTTTCTGGAACTTAATGTTTACCAGTAGTGACTTAATGCAACAACAACTAAGGCACACAGTTTTTCAGTTATCATGGAATCAACTTTACATTTTAAAACTAACACATTATCAAATATATGTTAGTTTTTGTGTTATCAGTTACTTTACAGTGTGAAAAACCAGTAGTACTGTGAACCATGTGTTAATATTTACCATATATATATGTGTGTGTGTAGCTGGGTGGGGGAGCCCGTAGTCGTATCTTGGCTGACAGCATGACTCGGGGCCCTGTAGTCAGACTACCCTCTGCCTGCTGTGCTGCTGAAGTCAAAGCCTGGCTGGAGAGCACCGACGGTTTCCAGGCCATCAAAGCCGCCTTTGACAACACCAGCAGGTAAACTAGTCTGCAGTGTCTGTTTGTGTGTCTGCAGTGTCTGTTTGTGTGTCTGCAGTGTCTGTTTGTGTGTCTGCAGTGTGTGCACTCAGCTTGTTTGTGTGTCTGCAGTGTGTGCACTCAGCTTGTTTGTGTGTCTGCAGTGTGCGCACTCAGCCTGTTTGTGTGTCTGCAGTGTGCGCACTCAGCTTGTTTGTGTGTCTGCAGTGTGCGCACTCAGCCTGTTTGTGTGTCTGCAGTGTGCGCACTCAGCCTGTTTGTGTGTCTGCAGTGTGCGCACTCAGCCTGTTTGTGTGTCTGCATTGTTCCTGTGTGACGGAGGATTGCTGTTTGCAGGTTTGCGAGGCTTCAGAAGCTGCTGGTGGGTCTGGCAGGGAGAAATCTTTATATCCGCTTTCATTCAAAGACTGGAGATGCGATGGGGATGAACATGATCTCTAAGGTAACTGTGGTCGTGTCTGCAGCTTTGTTTAATGTGGAGAAACACACATGTTTTTTTGTTAAAGGGATTTCTGCCTGACTCTGTGACGTCACCCGTTGCCTACTGGTGGTGGTCAGAGGGCCCGGTGGTGCCAGTGTCCGGCAGCCTCGCCTCTGTCAGTGCGCCCCAGGGCAGCTGTGGCTACAATGTAGCTGCCATCACCAGTGTGTGAATGTGTGGATGACTGAATGTAGTGTAAAGCACTTTGGGGTCCTTAGGGACTAAGTAAAGCGCTATACAAATACAGGCCATTTACCATTTTACCATTTACTTACACCATCACCCAGTGCTCACTCATACTGGATTAACAATGGTTCTTATTCAGCACTTCTGGAAAAACTGTTTTAGATGGATCAGCGTTTATCAACATGAAACTGTGTCGCTGTGTCAGATGCATTTATGACGTAGCAACCATATGTGATGAATCTGATCTACCCGCAGGGCACAGAGGAGGCTCTGAGGTTACTGCAGCAGCACTTCCCAGAGCTGCAGGTGGTGGCTGTTAGTGGGAACTACTGCACAGACAAAAAGCCAGCTGCCATCAACTGGATCGAAGGCCGGGGAAAGTCTGCTGTCTGTGAGGCCACCATCCCTGCCAAGGTGGTCAGAGAGGTAGGAAACACTGTGTAACCTTTACTGGGACTAACCAGTTTTATACAAACTGTCTGCCAATAGAGTTTCAGCAGAAACCTGCAGTGAAGCAAACTTTCACTTTAAAGACTTGGAGAGTCGTAGAAGATGCACGTACTCTGCTTTTTAGAGAATTATTAAATCAATTTTTCAAAAAGTAGGACTAAGCACAACCTTAAGGGTTGGGTTGGGTTAAAAACAGTCTGACAGAAAACAGGATTAAATTTGTCACACAAAACTGAGGAAACAGTATATAAGTTCAAAATTATTCATCATAACACTCAGAAGTCTGATGGACCTTTATTGTTTTCACCAGACGGTCTCTCTCACAGGATGACGTCACAGAGCACAACTGTGTGGTTTTACCCACCCTGTGCAGTTAGAGTTATTTACCTGTGCTACCTATGAGTCACTGGGTGTGTCCCATCTGGAGACTCCAGTGTCCTACTGGGGGACCTGCTTGAGCTGAACCACAGTTTGTTCACAGGGAAAAAACAATTTGAATGTCCAGAAGAGTTTTGAGGACTTGACCCTGATATTTAAACGATCTGCTGTTCTTAGTCTTAAAGGATCTTACTCCATAAGTTTGAGTCAAACATGTTGATGTGATCAGTCATTCAGTGCTTTTTTATTTTTTTAACTATTTTCTACGGCACAAAACACTGAATCCCAGAGTCACATTCTTTATAACACAATACTGTAAGAGTACACACAGTACTGTGTTACAAAGAATCACTGCATGTGAGTCTTTGTAACACAGTACTGTGTGTACAATGGTGTGAAAAGTGTTTGGCCCTCATGTATTTATGTTTGTCACACCCGAATGTTTCCGATCATTAAACAAATGTAAATTTTAGACAAAGAGAACACAACATGCAGTTTGTAAATGAAGGTTTTTATGATTTAACCTACATTAAGCACATCTTTCTGGCAGAGACTCATCTTTAATCTAAACACTCCATTCACATTTAAAATTCTATTTTTATTTGAAAAGATTTGAATTTTAAAAAGTATTTAAAGTATTTCCTGTTGTCATACGACTCGATGTTTGAGAACGTCTCCACCTGTCAGGTCTCTGACGTAGCTCATTGGAAGCAATTTGTCTTTTTGTCTTTTCATAAATCACTTTGATTGTTTCTAAAATGACGACAGCGTTTCGTGCTCCTGTCTCGGTCTCGTTCCCTTCAGGTTTTGAAAACAAGCACAGAGGCTCTGGTGGAAGTTAACATCAGTAAGAACCTGGTGGGTTCAGCCATGGCAGGAAGCATCGGGGGATTTAATGCACATTCAGCCAACCTGGTCACAGCCATCTACATAGCATGTGGACAGGTAAATGACCTGTGAGGAAATGTTGTGCATCAAAGTTATTCCCATGTGTCCGGTGTTAATGTGTGTGTGTGTGTGTGTGTGTGTGTGTGTGTGTGTGTGTGTGTGTGTGTGTGTGTGTGTGTGTGTGTGTGTGTGTGTGTACAGGACCCAGCTCAGTCAGTGGGCAGCAGTAACTGCATCACCCTCATGGAGCCGTCAGGCCCAGCAGGAGATGACCTGTACATCTGCTGTACTATGCCATCTATAGAACTGGGCACTGTAGGAGGAGGAACCAACCTGCCTCCACAACAGGCCTGTCTGCAGGTACAAGCACATCAAGCATGTCAAGCAACTGAAGAGCAACAGTTAACACTGGGCAGTCCTTTTCATTTTGAAGTGGTTACACAACTGTTATATGTTTAGAATCATTTAATATTGTTCAGTTAGAGGTGTCAGTAATGACAATGACAAGAAAGACTGATGGATGTGTGCGGTGCACGGTCTGAGTGTATGAGGGAAGCCTGCAGAGTGAGCACAAAGTAAGAGGCCATAAAAACTGTCAGTCATGTAACTCGCTGCTGTAACAGTAGATCAGCGAGTTGTCCTGAGTCACTTTTCCTGTGTCTTGTTGACAGTTGAAAACTATAACTGCTCTCAGCTTGAGTTGCAAAAAGAGTTTAGCAGGCTGCTAGCTAAAGTGACGGGAGAGAAACCCACTGCAATCAGTGACAAAGCAAACCCATGCCGGTTTAAAGTCGATCATCTGCAGCAGAAAAAAGTGAAAACAATGACGTTACACTGAAGCAGGCGTAGCTTCCAGCTTCCTGAACAATCCTTTTAAAGCACTTTTTAAAAAGACTTTGATTCAGTAAATACAGTTTTTATATTCTGTTCTTCTGAAGTAACATTTCTGCTTCCCTCCCAGTTCATGTCTGTCTGGCCTGGACGATTACAAAACAGTGACACGTGTCCCCGAGGACACACGACACATTTACTTTATGCAGATGTTAAATGTCCAACATTGTCCATAAAAATAAAACATTTTAGATTTTAGCTTGGACCGTGTCTCCATGACGACTGTTTTTAGTTTGCACAGTCGTGTTGTTGTACCTGTGCGTCTGCAGTGAGTCACAACTAAAAACTTTGTTCTTAGATTTGATTGTAAATATTTCAAGAGGATGCACCAAGTGCAAGTGTGAGCAGAAATATATGGCGTGCTGGTGCACAGTGACACAAACATGTCACAGTCGTGTGGTTTTTAGATCCTTACAGATCTCTTAAATGGCAAAGATTACACAGTCAGAAATGGATTTGCAGCACTGTTTCATTCAAAGCTGCATCAATGGAAGGATTTGGTTGCCATATAACTTGTGCGTTCACATGTGTGTGTAGATGCTGGGTGTGCAAGGAGCCAGTCAGGACTGTCCAGGTGAGAACGCCCGACAGCTGGCCAGGATCGTGTGTGCCACCGTACTCGCTGGAGAGCTCTCGCTGATGGCTGCTCTGGCTGCTGGGCATCTGGTCAAGAGTCACATGACCCACAACAGGTAAGAGCCTATAATCCAGTGTTGGAGTTATGTTATTATTAACGTAGTATTCAGATAGAAGCAGTAATCAACCTGTATTTTGTTATACTGCAAATCCGAAAAGTATTCACAGCACTTCACTTATTCCACATGGGAGGGTCTTGTCTAGAACGCTCACTGAATACAGACGCCCCAGGTGGGAATCAAACTTGCGACTCCCACTATATACATATATATATATATATATACTTCCTGATGATATTTTACGGTTAAACACTACTAGCATAACGGACAGTTTTTTGACGAGGCTCCCACACAAACACAAGGCAGAGGATGAAGCATCGCCAAATATAGTTCCAAACCAGGTGACGCTGCACAGCGATGGTGCCAAGGTAGGCGTCCCCGACAGAATTAGTTTCCCCTGCGTTGGGAGCACACGCTGGGCTGTCCACATCACGGACAAACAGTATCCCACAGTTATGTTTTTAAACCCATTTTGCACAGAGAGGCATTTTTTGAAAAATGTATTGATAGCAATGTTGAATATTATTACACAGGAAAAAGAAATAACCGTAAAATAATGACACCATAAAGATGGTTTGTTTTTCTGTTATTTCAAAGAGGTAGCAGTTTATTTTATTCCTACCTGTAATTTATTGCAATTTGCAATTGCAAAATGTTATTTGTTTCATTGTTTACAAAAGGTTTGTAAACAATGAAACAAGAGGTGTGAAATAAACTGCAATGGAATTTAAAAACAAAATATGGGTGTGTGTGGTTGGAGGATGTGTTTGTGCCTTGCAAAAAAAAGTTTGGGAACCACCTTGTTAGACCTTGTATGTATTTGTGTTTGTACAAACTCTTCCCTGAATGATTCTTTATCTACAGCCAATAAAACAGAAGAGCAGCACTTCACTGAAGCAAACAGACTGATTTGTGTTATTGAGCTGTTCCTGATATTTGTAGGGCTGTTGCAGTATCACATTGTCAAAATCAGAAGAATTCCCTATAATGAATTGTAATAATGAATAATTCATTTAAATTATTGTGTTATATTTAAAATGTGAATGTCAATAATCATTATTTAATTCTACCAACCATAAAGATCTAATGAATCTATTTTGTCTTTGTTTTGGTGCAATGATGCCATGATGGCACCTGATCTGACTCTTCTGTTCACAGGTCAAAGGTAAACCTGCAGGAGACGGGAACGTGCACCAGGGAAGCATCGTGAAAGAACAGCTGGGTCTGCTGGGAAAACTCAGGTTACTGGAAACGTGGCCAATCTGAAAGGGGCGGCTGATTCATCAATGACCTTAAAGACGATCCAAATCAAAGAGACTTTCTGCTGAGCAGTTTCTGTTCTGACATTAGAGGATGAATCAGTATGTTTACTGAGTCTGGTTGTGTTTGATTACACTGAACAATCAGTTCATGACTTCTTTTATTTCAGCAGAATGATGTAAGCTTTACAGCCCATTGGATTCAAATTAAAATTCCTCCCCTCCTACGTCCAGTCTGAGAGCTGTGAATACAAATCATACCTGTAACTGATGTGTGAGACATGCTGTTGATCACACTTTATGGTTTATAATTATCTCATTTCTTTGTCTAACAAGGACACGGTTCAGTTGTTAAACATTCAGTTGGCACTTCAGTCTTAGAGAACTACTGATTGCATTTTGCTGGTTTTATAAAACCTTGTCCACATCCTGACACAAACACTACAATACTACACAAAAGTAAAAGCACATTTGTGGTAATGCAACAGTAGCTGACTGCCTTTGACCATAATAGCACACGTGACAGCAACATTAGCATTGCTGCTACAGACATGTGGAAGCAGAGCGTGGATCCAACAGAAGAAATCATCACACAGAAGCTTAACCACAGCTTTATATGCTGGAAATGGCAAAGCAACAAAACTGGAACGAAGCTGAGTTACAGGCTAACAGAAGGTTAGCGGCTCACGTACCATGAGGGAGCTCACAACAGACAACAAAGGGTGACAAAGACAATATACACACACGAGGGAACAGCCCACAGCTGACACTAATCCAGATTAAAGGAAGCAAAATTACAGATTAAAATTACAGAGGAGACTAACAAAATAAAACAGGGAAACAGCACACAGAGACCCAGACTGAAACACAGGGACTGGGAATCAGTGGACTCAGATAAACTCAGGACCAAACCCGTACAGAGAACCAGAACAGTAACATCTCCCCAGCCCCAGAACACTGAACCACAGTAAACTTAAAACGCTCAAAGACTCAGGACCATGACAAACTCCATCACACATCACTCATGGTGCTGGTTGTGGAGGTCAGTCAGCTCACCAGTATTCTTACACTGATGATGATGATGATGGTGGACAGCACTGAATTCCTTAATATGTCCCCGTACTTTGTTCTTGTTCTCGTCTTCTTTTGCCTTTTCAAATGAATTTACTGATGAGGTTCTTTACAGGAACATTTTAACTTGTTTGACTTAAAATAAATAATATTTCATATTTACTTGAAATGATCTGACCTTTATTTGCACATTGGATTTAAAAAAAAAAAGACAAAAGAAGTTTTTTAAAAATTCTACACAATGACTCAGTTTTGAGGTCTTTAGGTTTAATTGTAGAAACACTACGATCTTACACTTGAGTGTTAGAATGTAGGTGAACTCAGTGCGCTACATGTGAATCTGATAAATGTGTGACAGCTGCAGGTAAGCTTTTAATTTGTACACTCCTGCCCAGTGGGCGTCGTCAGCAGAGATGTGAAACCTGCAAACCAAGGCCAAACCACTGGTGTCATGTTTGAATGAAATGATTGGCTGACCTATAGTGGAATGATAGTAATGTAGATTCATATATCATGTCAGATATAAGCTGATTCCACGTTACTCTATAAAGTAAGATTTAAATACATCCCGACTCGTCTTTTCAGATGACTTGATGTGTGATCGAATAGGGTCAAATACATGGCTGTAGTTACAGTTGGCCTGTTGTTTCTTCTTCTTTCAGCTGCTCTCTGTAGGGTCGCCCACAGTGGGTCATCACCCTGTTCCTCACCCACTGCATGCCCTTCATCACTGCATCCACGAGCCTCCTCATTGGTCTGTTTCTTTTCCTCATTTCTGAGAGCTCCATTTTCTGCATCCCTCTCTTAATTAATTAAGTAATTTTAAGCAGATGAAAATCTGGAAATTGTGGTGTGTATTCAGCCCCCTGTACTCTGATACCCCTAAACAAAATCCAGTGATATCAATTGCCTTCAGAAGTCTCCTAATTAGATAATCAAGTTCACCTGTGTGTAATTTAGTCTCATTATAAACACAACTGCTCTGTGAAGGCCTCAGTGTTTGTTAGAGAACATGAACTCAGCAAACTCAGGGACGAAGCTGTAGATAGGTTTAAAGCAGGGTTAGTTTATAAAAAATATCCCAAGCTTTGAACATCTCTGTTCAATCCATCATCCAAAAATGGTAAAAGACACCAAAGCTGAATTATTTGGCCTAAATGAAAAGTGCTACATGTGGTGGAAAAATAACACTGCTCATCACCCTGAACGTACCGTCCCCACTTTGGGGATGCTTTCCAGCAGGAACAGGGATGCTGGTCAAAGATGATGGGAAGATGGATGGAGCTAAACACATGGCAGAAAACCTGTTGGAGGCTGCAAAGGATTTGAGCTTGGGCTGGAGATTGACCTTCCAGCAGACAATGACCCTAAACATACGTTAGAGCTACAATGTAATGGTTTATATCAAAGAATATCCAAGTGACTGGGTCTAAATCACACTGAGCATCTGTGGCAAGACTCGAAAACTGCTGTTCACAGACGCTCTCCATCCAATCTGACTGAGCTGTTTTACAACAAAGCAGTATTGACCCCATGGATCAATATTACAAAGTATGATGTAATATTAAAGTTTGTGGTCATAAGGTGACAAAATGTGTTAAAGGGGTATGAAGTTAGAGGTACTAACCCTTACTGAAGGCCTTAAAATGTGATGTAGTGATAAAAGTTAAATACAACAATGACTAAGTAAGACTGAGAGTGTGCAAAAGAGGATTCTGAAATCATGTACATCAGACACTAAAGTGTGAAGAGATCCTGCAGGGTGCCCGACAGCCGGGGACCACAGGACTGCAGGACCCCGCAGGACTGATGCCAGCAGGGAGGGGGGATGTTATGCACCTTATGTCAAACCCTGATTTATGATGGGAAAGTAATAAAAGGTTATGACAGCCACAGTTTTTATGAATATGATACAATTATGGCAACACGGTGGTGCGGTGATCAGCACTGTTGCCTCACAGTAAGAAGGTCCTGAGTACTCTCTGATGCTGTAGGAATAGGGGTTTTATTTTAAACGCACATGCAGTGCAGGCATATAAAGAGCGGTGTTACAGTTATGTCAAAGATGCACCAAAGAAGACAGCCGACCAAAGCGGGATAGTATTTATTGTTCCTGAGTTTCATGCTAAAGTAAGGAAAATGATCAGTGACAGTTTAATAGTGTACAGAAATAGTTTCAGTTCTGTCAGCTGTCCAGTGGACTGAAGACGCAAGACCAGCGAGATCAGTGATATGTTCAGACTCAAGCTCATCACTGGCTAGTTTGCAAGACAGTGACTCAGATAGCAGGCCAGACACTCTTTTCGAGATTCAGCAAACACTGTACAGAGTCAACGAGATGGAGCTTATAGTCACCACCTTATGGGTACCATGGGTATCAGTGGATTGGTTATCAGTGTTAGCAGGACAGAGATTAAGAGTAGAATACGGCAGAAAATGGAAGAAAGATGTCAAAAGCAATGGGAGGAAAACATGTTTTAATGTCAGAAATATGATGCTGAAAGAAGACAGCTGATCCAGAAGCTCGGTGATATGAAAATGGAAATGGACTTGGTTGATTTATTTTTAAGAACTCGAGTATTATCGGGCCATATTTAGTTTTTTAAGACAAACTCATTCTCCACACCAGCAGGGGGCGGCAATGCACCAGTTTGCTGTTTGCCAACCGCCAACAAATGACGACAAAGAAAGAAAGAAGCAGACGAGGAAGAAGAAGAAGCGTTGGCTGTCAACACACCGGGAGTATTTATCGGGAGTCAGTAAACCATGCGTCTGTTCTGTAAGACAGCAGGGATCTACTCACACATGTGTCAGCTCGCGAGCACACAGGTCAACATGCTGACACAGCAGAGGAAGAAGGATCTGGCGAACCAGGTACGAGCTGAGTCCAGTATGACTGTACATGATGCTAATGTTACATACGAGCCACACTGACAGTGACCTTTATGTCCACCGTAGTTTTGGAGATTATCTCACCTCCCGGGGCTTCGTCCGTTCATTAACCACACGCTGCATCCCCCCTGCCGGCCTTCACACAGCGTAAGTTCAGCTTGTACTCGGTGGTGATTAGTTTAAACTGTAACGAGCCTGCTTCTCGACCATCTCCAGTTTATCTACAAGTGTTTGGTCTGGTTTTTACAGAGACGGTCCCTACACTCTCTCTCTCTCTCTCTCACTCACTCACTCACTCACTCACTCACTCACACACACACACACACACACACACACACACACACACACACACACACACACACACACACACTAAACCGTCTTTCCTCACTATGTAACAAATCAGTATGAATTGTATCAAATTAAAACACAACCTGTGTGGGGCCTGTTTAAACTCTCCATGGACATCCTCACTGTTCTGCACTCCGTCCTGACTGAAGAGTTGTTCAAATGTTATTACTTCTATAGTTGAATATTATCACAAATGTGTACTGTTTGATGGTGTAGGAATTTTCAAACCATCCCTTTAGGAAAAGAAGCAATAAAACCCTCAAAACACCTCAGTACACTATAAACCATATTAATGGAAAATTCAGCTTAAATGAGCAATATCTCAGTCGATCAGTTGTCTTATTGTGTGTTGTAATACAGTAAACATCCTCTTTACTGCATGAGTGTATTGCATCTGTTTTGAACACATTTTTGACAAGCCTGTGAAATACTGGGAGAATATAGTCTGGAAAGATGACACCAAAGTTGAACTCTGCCAGAGGCTGCGAGAATGGCTCAGCCAATCACCTGACCCGAATCCAACTGGAAAATCTATGGAAAGACCTGATGCTCAGAGTTCATAGAAGGGCCCACAGAACCTTTGAAGAAGTAAACAAAGTTTAATAGAGAGGCTTACAGTTAGAATTAGCTTATGTCTCAGTCCAAAATCAGGGAGTGCCTTGCACCTCCAAATTCAACACTTTATTAAGGATAAAAGTACGTGTCACAAATGTTTCACATCGAGTGATTTCATGATCTGTCTTCAAATGGGAAAATATACAAACTATAAATTTCAAAGTTGGCCATAAATACTCAACAAGGTGCATACATGTCAGAAACCAGCTGAGCATAAAACTGGACTAAGGAGAAGAATAATTAAACAAGTTTGTTGGTGTTTTCTATTTCAGTGGTTCGGGAGCAGAATTAATGGCTGCAGGTGGCGCAAAACCATCTACCTGAATTCACAGAGTCAGAAAAAAGTCACCCTCGTGCATGTAAGGTAACCAATATTTTGGTTTTTGTTTTTCTCCTTAGTCATTGCTTAAGCTTTGACTACTTGAACTAATTTCTAACTTTCTGTCATTCTCTAAAAGTGAACTGTCTGTAGCAGCATATGAGAAGCTGGCCGATGAGACATTGGACGCTCTGGCTGATTACTTTGAAGACCTCACAGATGAAGCTTTTACTGGGGCAGACTATGATGTTGTCTTCTCTGTAAGTCTATAGATGTTGTAAAGGTTGCTAACTGTAAAGTGAACTTTAATGGTAGCCGTAATAAATGATGGCAGAATTATCAAAATGCTTATTTACAGAAACTAAATGATGAACATACAATTACAGTAGGGCTGCCACAAACCATTATTTTGATAGTCGACTAGTCATCGGTTATTTTTGCAATTAGTCGACTAATCAGATCATGCATGCACTGGACGTACAGCTTATTGCACCAGCAGCATCTGCTCTTATATAACTATCATTAGCTTACAGCTTTAAGTGTTTCAGGTATGTGCTAACTAAAAATAAAGACAAGATGATAGTTTATTAAATTTTAATGAAATTTGCAGATTGGTTCAGTGAAGTTTAATAAACTCAGCCGTCTGCTCCTTGCTGTCTAAAATATAACAGGACACCGGAGTAAACTCTCGAGCATCTCACCTTCTGATAATCAGCTGTCTGCTTGATGTTTATTCAGCTGTGTAAAAAGTATAACTTTAATCTCAGCCAAACCGATTTACTCAGGAACAAATAAAATACTGAAAAAAGCCAAACAATAACATTTTAAGTTATCTAAGTGACTTATATATCATGTTTAACCTGAGTAGCCAAAGACGGCGGTGGGTTTGAAAACGATGTGCCGGGAGTCCGGTGTTCTCGCCGGCTCTAGTGACCCTTGACCTCCCCGTCAGCTCGTCTCCGAAAACGTCAGAGCACTTTTGCAAATATGTGGTGTCTTGATAAACCGAGCAGATATTTGAAGTTTACACAGCTACATGCTCGCCTGAGAATATCTTAAAAGTTTATTTTGTGATCCAGAAAGAATAATAAGAGTAACATTAAACTAAGTTGGAAACTTAGTTGTTGGAAACTGGAATTGGCTGGGCCGCGCTATGAATTCTGGGATAGGTTGGGGATAACGAAGTATACACCCGACCCATCCTTTAAATCTGGGGAAAAGGAGGACGCATTTGTCGACCGCATTTGGAGGAGTCTACAAATTTGGACAGCCTTCGTCGTGTCGCTGTAACGTAATCGGCCTACAAGTGCGGGCACAGGAGGATGCGGTTCCTGAATTTGGACACAGCTACGATACCGGACACTGCTTCTTCTTCTTTGGTGTTTAACGGCAGCTGGCATCCTTGTACATGCAGTGCTGCCATCTTCTGTTTCAGTCTGTTATTACACTCTTAAATCCTACTACTTATTCCTGTGTCTTTCAGGATATTACAAAGCTTCAAACGACGCGTCGACTATTAAATTAGTCGTCGATGATTTTGATAGGCGGCATAATCGTGGCAGCTCTAAATTAAATATTACAAAATAGCTCTAAGAAGTACAAATGGCTCTAATATATAAATATCCCAGTATATTACACATTGAATATGGATCCATTTGAAACTGAGGTGCCCCTCTTATTATTACGGACTTTGTTATTTTGTCAATAGAGGATGTGATAACTCTTCAACTACTGCAGGGTGTACTTGTGCTCTTAGACGAATTGTTCAGAAAGGAAGCCACAGACAGGAAAGATGTCTTGTGTCATTGAGTGGTGACTCTGGGTAATCTCTCACAGAACGTGCTCCTGTGACTTGCTGTGGAATGGGTGGGAGGTATTATTGGCATCTTGAAGATGGAAGTCACTGAGGTTAACACTCCTGACTCCATGGAAGAGTGGATGATGTCAACTGTAAGGGGGGCACAGAGAAGGTAGACATGTGTAGTCTAAGGAGCTTGGAAAGAAAAGCGTCTGGACTTCTTTAAGTTGCTTGAAGACGTTTCACCTCTCATCCGAGAAGCTTCTTCAGTTCTAGGGTCAAATGGTGGGGAGTCCCAGATTTAAGCTCTGTTGGAGTGTCCCCCCAAAGAGGGACAAAGGACCCCCTGGTGATCCTCTAATCACATGAGCCAAGGTGTGAAAACGGGTGCAGGTCACAATCAGCCAAGGTTTTGGTTGAGCTCATTGTGAAACCTGGCCCCACCCTATCATGTGATTTCCTGAGGTCAGATGGCCCAGGGTGTGAGTGGGCATTAAGGCGTCTTGGAAGGATCTCAGAACTGGATTATAGATGGCAGACAGTTGGTGTCGTAAACCACCGCCTCTGTTCAAAGATGGTCGCTCACAGTGGACGTAAATGGCTTCTTTCACTCCTCTTTCAAACCATCTGTCCTCTCTGTCCAAAATGTAATCATTGGCGTCCTCGAAAGAGTGACCTTTGACCTTTTAGATGCAGATGGACTGCTGAGTCTTGTCCCGTGGAGGTGGCTCTTCTATGTTGTGCCATGCGCTTGTGAAGTGGCTGTTTGGTCTCTCCAATGTAGAGGTCAGCTGTACAGCATACACCACGTTGTTAAGTTTGTGTTTTGGAGTTTTGTCTTTCGGGTGAACCAGTTTCCATCTGAGTGTGTTGCTGGGTCTGAAGTACACTGGGATGTCGTGCTTGGAGATGCACCGGCTACATAGGGGATGACAATGTTGTTGCGTCTGTCTTTCATATCCTCCCTCGCTGGTGTCTGATCTTCTTTTCTGTGCATCTTTGCTGACTTTATGAACGCCCAATTAGGATAACCGCATGTTTTGAGTGCTTCCTTTACGTGTGTGTGTGTTCCTTCTTTTTCCCTTCAGGCTTAGAGGGAACATGTTCTGCCTGGTGGTGTAGGGTCCTGATTACTCCCAGTTTGTGTTCCAGAGGGTGATGGGAGTCAAAGAGGAGGTACTGGTCTGTGTGTGGGGGCTTCCGGTAAACTTCAATGTTGAGGTTTCCATTCTCTTCAGTGTGCACAGCGCAGTCCAGGAAAGGCAAACAGTTATCCTTTGTGTCTTCCCTGGTGAACTTGTTGTTTTTATCCATGGCGTTAATGTGCGCAGTGAAGGATTCCACTTCTTGTGTTTTGATTTTGACCCAGGTGTCGTCTACATATCTGTACCAGTGGCTGGGTACTCTTCCTTTAAAAGAGCCAAGAGCCTTTCTTTCCACTTCCTCCATGTAAAGGTTGGCTACAATAGGTGACACGGGGGAGCCCATGGCACAGCCATGTTTTTTGTCTGTAGAAACCCTCATTGTATTTAAATATGTGGTGGTAAGGCAGAGGTCTAACAGTGTGCAGATCTGATCGGGGTGAAGCTGGTCCTGTCTTCCAAGGAGCTGTCTTCTTGTAGTCGTTTTCTGACAGTCTCCACTGCTTCCGTGGTGGGTATGCACGTCAAGAGAGAGACTACAGCAAAGGACACCATGGTTTCATCTGGATCATGTGTAAGTTTCTGGACCTTGTTGGTGAAGTCGGTGGAGTTTTTGGTGTGATGTGGGGCATTCCCCACTAGGGGTGCTAGGATGGTAGCAAGGTGATTTCATTCAGGAATTTTCTGACTTTCTGTCTGTGATGTTGCCGACCACTGATAGGTTGCCAATCCTTGGTGATTTACAGTTTTTGCCCGTTGCTTGAACACATTTTGCAAAACTTTGCTCATTGTGCCAAAACTCTAAACACAAATAAACATGACACAACACTGGGAAATATACCATTCACATCTGTGCCAAATTGAAACTCTACTCTCAAAACCTAAACTCTGCTATCAAAACCTAACATTCCTTTGTCAAAATGACACATACCTGCATCATATGCAAACACTTTCAGATCAGGGGGAACACACTAGTCTACTTTATATAAAACACTGCAGTCTTTGAGTTTCATTGTTTATTCAGAAGGCATATTTGCAGGAGACACATTTTCAAACAACCAAAAAAGCAAATAGGCCTACTCAATATTGTACATTGCAGCACTGTACATTGCAGTACCATGAATTCAGATAAAGCAAAAAAAAAAAAAACAACACTATACTGTAAACACAAAAAATCATGACAATTGTGCATACGTGGGCTCATGGATCCCGCCGTCTGTTGGGGTCTGGCCACAGGACATCATCGACATCGCAAGCAATGTCTTCTCCCGCTAGGCACCGGGGAAAATATCCCCTTGCATGTCGAAACCATCCATGGATTGCTGTCACCTGAATGTCGCCGCAGGCCTGTTCCATTGCCTGCAGAAGAGGCATGCGGGCATGTGGTTGGCGGTCATATACACGCCATCTCCAAGCCAAAAAAAATTCCTCTATAGGGTTTAAAAATGGTGAGTAAGGGGGCAAGTATACCACTTCAAGTTGACTGTGGTTGGAGAACCAGGCCTGGACCAGAGCAGCCCGATGGAAACTGACATTATCCCATATCACCACAAACCTGGGCTGATCTGGTCTGTTCTGTACAACTATATTATGGAGAGCATCTAGAAATGTGAGTATATGTTGGCTATTGTATGGACCTAGTTTTGCATGATGATGCAGAAGCTCTCGAAGGCTTATGGCGGCACACAATGTGATATTTCCCCCGCGCTGCCCTGGGACGTGCACAATTGCCCTTTGGCCAATTACAAGACGACCCCGTCGTCTTGTTTTGCACAGGTCGAATCCAGCTTCATCAATGAAAATGAATTCATGAGGCTGTGCAGCTCCATCCATGGCCAAGATTCTCTGTAAAAAAAAAAAAAAAAGAGAGAACATATTACTGTACTACAGTGCTACACATACAGAACCCTCACCCCGTCACACAGGTACCTGTGTAGCTCTCAGAATGGATCCATGTGGTACTGATATGGTACATATTCAGCTGCTACTGGATTTCACCAATACTGTATTGTAAATGTAAAGGACAGTTAAACTTACCCGTACATATTCAGCTCGAAGGCCTTTGACCCTGTCACTGTTCCTCTCAAATGGGACTCTGTAGAGCTGCTTCATGGTGATGCTGTGTTTTCCCAAGATGGGTCTGATGGTGGTGATGCTCACATGGTTTATGTTGTTGAACACTTGCCTGTCTGCAAGTATTTTCTTTCGTAGCTGGTGGAGACGGATGGCATTGTCTGCCCTCACTAGGTCCACAACGGCAAGTTCCTGCTGTTGTGTGAACAGGCGTTGGCGTCCTCCCCCAGAAGGTCTTCGAGTCATTCTAGAGACATACAACCACATATTGTCATCGGTTTGCTTATTTTTCTTACAGTACTTTACTGTATATACTGTACCATCCACTGTACAACACTGTACTTCAATATAAGTAATCATGGTATGTTTCACAAAAACTACCACTTTGGCTGCAAAAGGAGCATTAGCACCCTGCAATACCCTGTACACTTGATATGGTAATGTGATATACTGTAGAACAGTGCTATAAAAACCATCTGAGTAGAGTAGAAGGTAGAGAGGTGACGACATACCTGTTTTCTAGTCGGCATGTTCGTATTACAGATGCCACTGTGAAGCGGCTTAGATGTGGGTGGACTCTCTGCCCAGCTTCCCTCATAGTCAGGCCATGGTTGATGACATGGTCCACCAAAGTTGCTCTTATATCATCAGAAATATGGGTCCGTGCATGGCCTCTTCGACCTCCTCCTCCTCCTCCTCCTCCTCCTCTTCTTGCTCTCCCTCCATCCATGCTTGCAAAGTTCTTGAAATGGCTAAACTGAGGGCTTTTTGTAGTTGGCTAATTGGTGTTCAGTTTTGCAAATAAGTGCCTTCAGGTGTGTATTTGAGTGGTTGCAATTACCTGATGTATTTTGTATTTTGGATACATGTGTTTTCCAAATGGCACCCTGAAATTTCATTTTTGAACGAAGTGTCTTATGTATGAAATAGAGTGTAGTATGCAGGACCATGTGTGTTGCATAAAGGAGTAAGTGTGTTGCATAATTGCAACTAGAGTGCAAAGCAGCGCTTTTGTTTAAGGTATGGGTACATGTGTTTGAGGTATGATAAGATAAGATAAGATGACCTTTATTAGTCCCACACGTGGGAAATTTGTTTTGTCACAGCAGGAAGTGGACAGTGCAAAAGTTATGAAGCAAAAATTAGAATAAAATAAAATAAGAATAAATACAGTATACAACTGTACAGAATAGAATAAAATAAAATACTATATACAGTAGAATAAAATAGAATAAAATATGCAATAAGATAAAAATAGAATACAAGTGCTATATACAACTCAGTAAAAATACAACGATGCCAAAAAAGTATGGTAACAAAAGCTTCAAGTTGTGTTACTTTAGTCTAAGCATGGGTTTATAGTGTTCAAGCAACGGGCAAAAACTGTAAATGTCCACGTGTTGTCCCTTCAAACCTTTGGTTAGGGAATTTTTACAACTCCTGGAGTCATGTAACTTAACCCAGTCGGTCAGTGGCCCCACACACAAACAGGGACACACTCTAGACCAGTGATTCTTAACCATGGGGCCGCTGCCTATTTTTTGGCCGTGAGCCACCTTGAGGGCTGCAAGGACATCATACGTTGTTAATTGAAGATACCATGGACTACTGTTATCCATGAAAATCTCAGTTACTATACAGCTTCCCGCTGCTTGGTGGGAGTTGTTTAATCAGCCTCAATAAGCAAGCAGAAGAAGACACTCGTTTGCACGTAGCAAAAGATATGGAGAAGTTCTTCAAATGCAATAATGAAGTGACGACACCCTCAAATCTGGAATCCCAGCTTCTTTGAAGTTGCAGTGGGGCAAACTGGACTTGGGCTCCTTCTGGACTGGTGTCTGTACCCATGTCTGGCACTGAGAGCTGTGAAACTCCTTCTCCCATTCACAATTACATATCTGTGTGAATCAGGATTTTCCACTGTGGCCACAACCAAGACCAAAGCCCGAAGCAGACTCAGAGGAACACTGGAAGCTGCTCTGAGAGTGAGCCTTTCCCCCAGTCCACTCAGACTGGATCTGATGGTGTCTCAGAGGCAGCCTCAGGTGTCTCATTAAGAGGTGAACATAAAGGGGAGTTACTGTTGTGACTGTTTGTCTCGCATATAAAGCGTAACTTCTGCTTTTGCCAATTTAAAAGGAAAAAAAAAAAGATTTACTGCTGAAGCAAGTTTCAGACTTTCAGACTCACTCACAGATTATAAAGTTATATGTTCATTTGCACTTTATTTAAATGTTATAACAGTTTGTTTATTTATTCATTCATATAATTAGAAAACTATTTTGAATGTATTTATTTGATCACCACATTATTTATCCAGTTTCTTTTCTCCCTTTTTTCTTGTCTCTTTTGCTGTAGTAAAATTGAATTATTAATTATTTTTGTGTTATTAAGCCTGACTTGAGCCTTTCAATTTCTACTTGCAGTTTGGTTTGTTCTATGAATTGTTAACCTGTTTGGCATTTTCTTTTATGTGCAGGTTCACATACACATAATAAATAAATAAATAAATGTCCTTGTGATTATTACATTGCTTCATGTCCTCATCATATTTATTTGACAAGGTTTTAGCTGATAAAATGAAGTAGATTTGATTTTAGTTATTAAATATAAATCAAACCAAAAGCAACATCAATTTATTCAGTATAGTGTTAATATCTGAATGAGGCCCCGGGGCCACTTTGTAGTGGAAAGGTTGGGCCCCGAGGTAACAAAGGTTAAGAACCCCTGGTCTAGACCTCATCTTGTCATCTGGGCTTTCAGTGATCAGTGTTGAGGTGATTGATGTGTCCATCTAATCATAATCTCATTTTGTTTAATATCCCCATTCCTCACTCATCTCCTAAACAAACCCAGACCGCCTCTTTTATACACCCTATAATGTCTGAAATCTCCTTTAACCACCTTTTAACGAAAGTTCTCCTTGTCGCAGTAACCCTGATGAGCTACTTGCATGCTTTAGTTCAGCTTGTACCAACAATGCACAGACTGCATCAATTAGAAACTCAGCCTTGGTTAAATAATGTCCCTCGTGCCGTCAAACAGAAATAAAGGAAAGCAGAATGAAAATGGAAGAAAGATCAGCTCCATGTCTCTCACCAAGTGTTTAGAGATTGTCTGAATAACTATCAGGCAGAACGAGTAAATTATTTTTATTACAAAGAAGTCTGATAATCCTAAAGTCCTATCCAACACAATCACCTCTGTCCTGCATCCCACCACTACAGCCATATCTGAGCCCGCCTCTCACACCTGTGAGGATTTTCAAAGGTTCTTTACTGAAAAAATGAATCATATCAGCGAACGTATTCTGCTCCCATCCCCAGAGCCTTCTGAACCACCTATATGTTCATCCTTTCTCACCTATTTCAAACCAGTCTCATTATCCCATCTTACTGATATAATAATGCACATGACACCAACTACTTGCCCTGTGAATGTGTTCCCTACGCCATTTCTCAGAGAAGACAGTCGGCCCTAACATCCTCGCTATTGTTAGTAGCAGCGTCTGAAATGGAACTGTTCCTCATTCTTTTAAACAAGCTGCTGTCCAGCTGCTTCTAAAAACACCTGGTTTGGACCCGTCAGTTCTTAGTCATTTTTAGTATATCAGTCTGGTTTCAGAGCCTTCCACAACACAGTCTGCTCTACTGAAGGTGTTCAATGCTTTTAGCTGCTTTAATTCCTCTAGACCTGAGTGCAGCGTTTGACACAGTTGATCACACAATCCTATTAAACCATTAGAAGACGTGCGTCGGCATTCAAGGCTCTGCTCTAAGATGGTTTGCCTCTTAGAGAGCAGAACATACTCTGTGATGCTGGGTAACAAATATTACCCTGCTACACTCGCTTGTGGAGTACCTCAAGGCTCTTTTCTGGGCTGTTTTATTCTCCCTATACATGCTCCCATCAGGCTTCATTTTTCAGAAACACCAAATTTCTTATTACTGTTATGCAGATGATACATAGTTGTATCTCTGTCTAAAACCAGGCGTTGATAGTACATCTGGTAAATTGCTACAGTAATTTTAAGGGCAAAAAACAGCTTTTCAGTCATAGTCACCAAAATCAAACAGAAAGGGATTGAAACAATTTACGTTTTTTGCGATAAACTTTACATACATATTAAATGAATATAAATTAAATTAAGATTAGTCATACTCCATGTAGATGTTTGGTCAAAATTGCTTTGATAGATGGATGAAAATAGAACCGTTTTTTTTTTCAATTGTTTCTTGTTTAACAGAGCGGTGTTCTGACAGTGAAGCTGGGTGGAGACCATGGCACCTATGTGATCAACAAACAGACACCAAACAAACAAATCTGGCTTTCTTCTCCTACCAGGTAAGACTCAAGCTTTGTATCACTTCATGGTAATATGAGTAAATGGAACCCAAAAATGTCTTAATACAGTCTTGTCAACATTTTCCACTAAGCTGAGTTTTGTTTTTTATAATTCTAAATGATTATTAAGATGCCAATAAGTGACTTATGTGTTACCAACATTACTAATCTGGTCAGCTTTGATTTAAGTAATAAATCTGTGTTCACTTAATTAAAGTGACCAAAAAAGGCTAAACTTGTTGATTAACGCAGACATGAAAATATTTCATTATTGTAGCGATTAAATCCTATATTTTGACGCTCTGGTTGCTAATTGTTTGTTAGTAGTTTTTACGTGCACTCAAAGTTCACCATGCCAATCTTCGTTTCCATTTATATTCATGTGTCATTTATTTCCTTTGCAATGTCTGGTTTTCTTGACATTTCATTTATACAAACACAACAGGTAACTACATTAAGCACAGTAGAAACCGTTTGGCCCTTCTCATCAGCAACAGCTGAACAGAATTACCTTTGACCTTAAATAACCCCGTCCCTGCCTCTTGCATAATCACACCACCTATAAGCAAAAGTCCTTTCCATTTTCTCCTTCACCACCTGTTAGTTGTAGCTCTCTTGCACATCAGCCAATAGTGCCAACCTGTCTTCCTCTACACAGCAAAATCACCACTGTGAAATTGACTTGATATTCTATTGTTCTGTCTCTGCATACAGCAAAATGCACACCAAGAACATGCTCTATGGATTCAGCTATTTTCCATTTTTGCTCAAATTGTCTGTATTAAGACATTACAATGGTTTTTCAAGTTGATCCAGATACAGACGGACAAAATGGTGGTGACATAGTATCTGTAGACAAGCAGAAGAAGACGGCTGTAGTGATCGATGTAGCGATACCGAATGACAGCAACATCAGGAAGAAGGAACAGAAGCTGGAGAAGTACCAAGGGCTCAGAGAAGAGCTGGAGAAGATGTGGAGGCTGAAGGTAACAGTGGTCCCAGTGGTAATCGGAACAGTTGGTGCCGTGATCCCCACACTGGGCGAGTGGCTCCAGCAGATCCCGGGAACAACATCGGAGATCTCTGTCCAGAAGAGCGAAGTCCTGGGAACAGCTAAGATACTGCGCAGGACCCTCAAGCTCCCAGGCCTCTGGTAGAGGACCCGAGCTTGAAGGACAGACTGCCTGCAGGGGCGAGATGGGTGTTTTTTTTTTTTTTAATATAAGTTCCCCTCTCGCCCCTGCAGGCGGTCTGTCCTTCAAGCTCGGGTCCTCTACCAGAGGCCTGGGAGCTTGAGGGTCCTGCGCAGTATCTTAGCTGTTCCCAGGACTGTGCTCTTCTGGACAGAGATCTCCGATGTTGTTCCCGGGATCTGCTGGAGCCACTCGCCTATCTTGGGAGTCACTGCACCTAGTGCTCCGATTACCACGGGGACCACCGTTACCTTCACCCTCCACATCCTCTCGAGCTCTTCTCTGAGCCCTTGGTATTTCTCCAGCTTCTCGTGTTCCTTCTTTCTGATGTTGCTGTCATTCGGAACCGCTACATCAATTACTACGGCTGTCTTCTTCTGTTTGTCCACCACCACTATGTCCGGTTGGTTAGCCACCACCATTTTGTCCGTCTGTATCTGGAAGTCCCACAGGATCTTAGCCCGGTCATTCTCCACCACCCTTGGGGGCGTCTCCCATTTAGACCTCGGAACTTCCAGGCCATACTCGGCACAGATGTTCCTGTACACTATGCCGGCCACTTGGTTATGGCGCTCCATGTATGCCCTGCCTGCTAGCATCTTGCACCCTGCTGTTATGTGCTGGATTGTCTCTGGGGCATCTTTACACAGCCTGCACCTGGGGTCTTGCCTGGTGTGATAGACCCCAGCCTCTATGGATCTTGTACTCAGAGCTTGTTCCTGTGCTGCCATGATTAGTGCCTCCGTGCTGTCTTTCAGTCCAGCTTTGTCCAGCCACTGGTAGGATTTCTGGATATCAGCCACCTCCTCTATCTGCCGGTGGTACATACCGTGCAGGGGCCTGTCCTTCCATGATGGTTCCTCGTCTCCCTCCTCTTTCTTGGGTTTCTGCTGCCTGAGGTATTCACTGAGCACGTTGTCAGTTGGGGCCATCTTCGTGATGTATTCGTGGATGTTTCTTGTCTCATCCTGGACTGTGGTGCTGACACTCACCAGTCCCCGGCCTCCTTCCTTCCGCTTAGCGTACAGCACCTGCATGGTCAGGAGCTTTTTTGTCTTTATGTCTTTATGTCAGTGGCTTCAATCTCCTCCTTTGGCCAGCCTATTACCCCAGCAGGGTACCTGATCACGGGCAGGGCGTAGGTGTTGATGGCCCGGATCTTGTTCTTACCGTTCAGCTAACTCCTCAGGACTTGCCTGACCCTCTGCAGGTACTTGGTGGTTGCAGCTTTCCTAGCGGCCTCTTCATGGTTCCCATTCGCCTGCGGGATCCCCAGGTACTTGTAACTGTCCTCTATGTCTGCAATGTTGCCTTCTGGTAGCTCGATCCCCTCAGTTCTGACTACCTTCCCTCTCTTTGTTACCATCCGACTACACTTCTCCAGTCCGAATGATGGAGAACAGCTGGTTTATTCTCCTGCCTTCTATCGCTCTGGTGTACCTCCTCAAGCGGCTGGCCAAGGCGTTGCTTGGCAGTTTCCAAGGCCTCAGGTATGGACAGCTTGCTGTATTTCTTATGCACCTTCTTTGTCGCGCCTTTCTGCAACTCCGTTAGTTGGCTAACCTCCCTCCGTGCTACTTTGATCTTGCACTCTAGCCTCCTTCTCCATGGAGGGTACTGCCCCTTGTGGCTGTTCAACTTGTAGCCAAGCATCTCACTGATCACTGCTGCCGTATTGTAGATCAGCTTGTTAGTGTCGGTAATCGTGGTTGTAGGTATCATCCGTAGTGCTGCATTAACATCCTCTAGCAGACCTTCTGAGGGTACTTCACGTAATGTTGGTAACCGGCTACGGGGGATCCAGGTTTCAAGCTTGGCCATGATCCTATCTTTCAGGTCAGTTCCTCTCGCACTCAACGATCCTTCTCCTATCGCACTTGGGGCTATGTACCCAATCTCGGGTGGGGGTGATGATATCTCCCCCCTGACCTGGCGTCCTGACTCCTCCTTGCCGTAGCATTTATGTTGTACCTCGTCAATCTCTAGCTGTGAGAGCAGTCCCTTCTTTCGAATGTTGGAACACTGAGCTACTAGTTGTTTCGCCGTCATTGTGGATGTTGGGTATCGAAGAATCCATAGGTCCCTCATCCTATTCATGTAACCCCTTCCGCCAGGGTTACTTGCGTAGTAGCATTCCAACAACGCCCTGTTTTCGTCTCTTGCCCACCGATGCCTTCTTGTTCCAGTAGCCCACTTGTCGTCAGGGTGCCCTGGTTCCTCAACACCTGACGCGGACCTTGTTGATCCGGGCGACGTCCGAGCCGGCATGCCTTCATATTTATCTGTCTCGCTCATGTCTGCGGTAGGCTCGCTTAGCATAGGGGGTCTAGCCTTAGGACCCTTACTGGATACAGACGCCCCAGGCGGGAATCGAACTTGCGATACATATATATATGTGTGTGTGTGTGTGTGTATATATATATATATATATATATATATATATATATATATATATATATATGTGTGTATATATGTATATATATATATATATATATATATATATATATATATATATATATATATATATAAAAACTGGTATAATAAGAAACTGTTATAAGTCAATATAGAGTAATGTTACTTCCCTCTTCTTTTCTTCTCTTGTGTTTACAGTGGACCCAAGCGCTATGACTGGACAGGTGAACGCTGGGTATATGCTCATGATGGCATCAGCCTTCACCAGCTGCTTTCTAAGGAGTTTTCCATTATCTTTAATAAGAACATTGACCTGTGTGACTTGCCCTATTCCTAAAACCCTGTTAAATGCTTGGAGTATTCACGGACTCAGTGGCTCACAGACTGAATTTCTGTACAGCATACACACTATCTGTCAAAGTAAATAATGAAATGATGTATAAAATGCTGTTTCTGTTGCATTCTTCATTCTCTCAGCTGAATGACATCATCACATTGAGCTTTTTCACCACTCGTGAAGAAATATTGGAGTTAACGGTTTATTTGACCAGGGCTCTAATCTTGGCATCTGGGTAACTGATGTTTTCAAAGACCAACTCAGCAGCAGAATTCACACTAACTGGCCACTTTATTAGGTACACCTATTCAGCTGCTTTCACAGAATATCTAATCATGAAGTTGCATAGCAGCAACTCATTTAGGTATTAATATGCCCTGCTGAAATTTAAATCTAGAATCAGAATGGGGAAGAAAGGTGATTTAATTACCTTTTAAACATGGCCTGGTTCGTGGTACCAGATCAGTTTGTATGAATATTTGAGAAACTGCTGTTCTTCTGGGATTTTCTCACAAAACCATTTCTAAAGTTTAGAAAGCTCCAAAAAAGAGAAAATATCCGTTAAGCAGCAGTTCCCTGGGGCTTGTTGATACTACAGGTCAGTGGAGAGTATGTAGACTTCATGTTTCCCACACCTTGTTAAATCTGTGCCACAGAAAACTGTGACAATGCTGAAGGGCTTCATCCAAGTACTGCTAAGGTTTAACTGATAAAGTGACCAGTGAGTGTACATTAGATTACTGCAGAGATCATAGTTCATTTAGACATCACAGCATCAGAGTAAGCTCAGAAATGTCCATCATTTGAAGTCTTGTAAGAGTTCAGTAGTCATGGTCAGTGTGGCCACTGAAATCCAATGCTAATTCTGTGTTTTTCAATGAAAGTAATTAAATGCTTTACCTGTCACTTCTCAACTTCTGTCTGTGAACATGTCTTTGTGGAGTCTCAGTCATCCAGGTCATCTTAAAAGCATCTGGAGTTTCTAAGGCTACGTCCACACTAATACGTTTTCGTTTGAAAACGCATAGTTTTCTCTCCATTTTGGCCTCCCGTCCACACTGAGACGGCGTTTTCCCCGAAGGAAAACGCAGGGTTTTGAAAACGCTCTCGAAAACGAATACATTTGAAGACGGTGCTTTTGCGTCGCAGTGTGGACAGTGAAAACTGAGACTTTGGAAAACGATGATGCATGTTAGTCATGTGGTGCAGTCATGTGACCAATTAAACAAAGATAGCGGAGGGCATTATACAGCAGTTGTTTTGTTTGCTCTCAATTTTGACAGCCCTATTAAAGATTAATATCAGTCTGTACATGCTCCAGATAGCTTTTCTTCAAATTCTTTCATTCTCACTCGCTTTTGCAACTTTGTACTTTTGTGTTACTTGCAGCAACAACTCCACCTCATTGTTAGTCCATTTAAACTCGGTGCTTTTCCTCGACATATGGCTGCAATGTTTCAAAGAGCAGGAAAGTAAATAAACGGCAGACAGAAATGAGGCAGGCCGAATCTTCTTGCGTTTCACGCATGCACAGTACTGAAACATAAGCGTTTTCTGGCCATTTCAATGTGCACGCACAACTCTGTGAAAACGACTGAAAACGATAGTGTGGATGCGGAGCGTTTTCAGAGGAAAATGCCGTTTTCAAATCTATCCGGGCCAGTGTGGACGTAGCCTAAGTTCATGAATATGTTTCACTTGTTGTTTCAGAGGTTTCTGCAGAACTGCAGGATGAATTGACATCAATGTCAGTGATGTTTGATGATATTTTGTGTAATATTTTAAAGTTTGATTATGATCTATATTATATAATAACCAATTCAGCCACAAAGTATCAGTTGGTTTTCAGACAATGACAATGACAATGGGCTTAGAGTGAACAAAGTAATAATGGCTCATCTCTGAGACTTCAAGCCATTCACACACACACTCAGACATTAGAACAGTCATTTTTACCACTCAAACTACATTTCTCATTTATATCCTGATCAAACCTATTGATTTGTCTTTGATTAATAATAAAACTGCTTTATTATTAGGCAATAAGGAAAAGCTCTGTTTTAGCACAATCATTTTGAATCACATAAGGCTGCATATTAAGACCCTTTACGCTCTCTCAGCTGGGATGTAGGGGGCAGTGTTCGAACGGAATTATTTGAAGTGCCTCAATTCTATGCTTTATATTAACTAAAATGCCATATAACCATATATTGTATTATTAAGTGGATACGGCCCTGAAAATAAAGGCATTAGACTAGGTGTCCTTGGGGGTAGAAGGCTGTAGACTCTCGCTCACGCTTGCCTGGGAGAAAGTAGATAACAGGGGACCATCTTCTAGTGTGTTTTCTCACTCACTATGTGTTAAACCTCTCTGCATCGAATCATATCTGTTATTAATCTCTGTCTCTCTTCCACAGCATGTCTTTATCCTGTTTTCCTTCTCTCACCCCAACCGGTCGCAGCAGATGGCCCCGCCCCTCCCTGAGCCTGGTTCTGTCGGAGGTTTCTTCCTGTTAAAAGGGAGTTTTTCCTTCCCACTGTCGCCAAAGTGCTTGCTCATAGGGGGTCATATGATTGTTGGGTTTTTCTCTGTATTTATTATTGTGCGATCTACTGTACAATATAAAGCGCCTTGAGGCGACTTTTGTTGTGATTTGGCGCTATATAAATAAAATTGAATTGAATTGAATTGAAAGTTACTAAAATGCTGTTTAGAGTAGAGAGGGACCAGCAGATTGATTGTTTGATTTTAATTGATTGTTTATTCTGAAAAAAAAAAAAAAACAGGAATGGGATATTACACTGCTGCATTATACTGCTGATTTATAAGAAATGCTGTTTGCAGAGAGTCGTGGCCTTATTTCTCTGATTAGAAAGAACAAAACATACTGCACAGGAAGCCAAGGTTGTAATTTAGGATCACTGAGAGAGAGAAAGAATGTGGATGTTTAGGTGTTATGACTTTAGAGGGGGGCTGAGGCTATAAGAGTTTGAGTAACGGTTCGACACTTTGAGATTTTGCCGGAGACCCCGTCCGGACATTTGTAATGAGTATTGTATGGAATAAAGAGATTGTTGACTGAGCATTAAACACCGAGTTTTATTCTTCCTTCAGCCCAAAGATCAAAGAATTGGGATAATTTAACAGCAACGAGGGGGACTTGAACCTCTTTGTACCCCAGGTCGTACAACAATGCCCCACCTGCTAATATCTCACACCCAGCGGTGTTGGATTGTCTCAGGGGCATCTCTAACTAACCCTAATCTGATCCTATGGGTATTACCCAGTATGCAACTGGGAGTTCAGTGTTGCAAAGTTCAGATGGGGCTTGATAGGTGAGGGGACGCCCTGCACTTGGTAATAACTAAGTTAAATTTAGGGGCCTGGACAGTTGGCCTCAAGGATCTGTTACTTTTAAAAGGCTGGAGTAACCTGTAAGAGCTATTTACACTAAAATGGATAATACTCAGATTTCTACCTTTAGTGTTTCACATTGGGTTAAAAAGAGAATGTCCACTATTCAGACTTTAATATAGGATATTTTATTAACCCAATTTGCAGGTGCAAATCAAATAATAAAAACAAAGGCAATTAAATCACTTGAATTATGCTTACTCTGAGCTAATGCTGATTTTGTTCTGATCTTTTGAAGCAGACAGATTGAGAGAGAAATGGGCATGCCTTGGCCACCGACACACTTATCTCTGTGTTCCAAATGCAAATCCTCTTGGATTTATAACCCAATATGGCAAAAATCATAAAACCAGTTTGTGGGTCCAGAGTAAGTAAGTAAGTAAAGTTTATTTATATAGCACCTTTCACAGACATATGTCACAAAGTGCTTTTTACAAGGTAAAAACATAATACAGTCATAAAATACACCATAAAACTCTGGTCTAATTAAAAGCTTTTTGAAATAAAAATGTCTTTAGCTGCTTTTTGAAGGTCTCCACTGAGTCCAAACCCCGTAGAAATAGGGGAAGTGCATTCCACAATCTGGGTGCCACAGCTTGGAAAGATCGGTCCCCTCGGGTTTTAAAACGAGTGTGGGGGACCACTAAAAGGTTTTGGTTTGCTGACCTCAGGTTACGAGTAGAGGTATGTGTATGAATCAGATCAGCAATGTGGGGGGGGGGGGGCCTGTCTCTGTAATGCTCTAAAAGTTAAAACTAGAATTTTAAAATGGAACCTGAATCTGATTGGTAGCCAGTGCAGCGACTTTAAAACAGGGGTCATATGAGCACCAGAGTGTTCGGGTGGTGGTGGGGGCTCCTCTAGTATTGCATGCTGTAGTTTTTAACTATGGATCCTCAAGATGTCTTAAGATGATGTCTTCAGCTCATTGAAAGAACTACAGAAAAAAACAACCAGAATATTCTGAATATTCCTCTTTTATACCCTTTTGCACATTTGCCTCCCTCTCTCTCACCTCCTATCTGGACATCCAATCATCATCATTTATACAGAATCGCCTGATATCTAGCCACACCCTATACTCTCACCTTACCCACTTTTAACTAAGGCACAAGTTACTTCATGAAAAACCACTTCATTACATTTGTCTTATTTTCCATGTGACATCGAAAATTCCATTACGTATGAACATCCAGTCACATACATATGGGTATGGAAATGATTGGAACACCTGAATTCAGTGATTTGTATGCTTAAGTTAATATGTTTGGTAATATAGACACATCTGTGCTTGTGTGTTGATTGTACAGGTTAGATATTGCACAGCTTGCCTCACAGGTTTGTGAAGGCAGGCGTACTGTTCCCTGTTCAATTCAATTCAATTTATTTATTTATACAGCATCAAATCACAACAACAGGCGCCTCAAAGCGCTTTATATTGTAAGGTAGACCCTAGAATAATACATACAGAGAAAAACCCAACAATCAAGTGACCCCCAATAAGCAAGCACTTTGGCAACAGTGGGAAGGAAAAACTCCCTTTTTACAGGAAGAAACCTCCAACAGACCCAGGCTAAAGGAGGGGCGGGGCCATCTTGCTGTGATTGGCTGGAGTTAGGGGAGGAAGACAGGACAAAGACACGCTGTGGAAGAGAGCCAGAGATTAATAATAACTAACAATTAAATGCACAGAGGTGTGTTCATTTATTGCCTATAATAAAAACAAACCTTGTATATGTGCTGGCTTTCAGTCTGTTTGTTTGTTTACTGTCTTGTAACCCCTCCCTTAGGATAACAGCAGGAACAGGTGATATATGGGTGTGATGTGTCCCTGCAGCTTTACTGTAGAGCTCCTCTAAGGAGCGAAGAGCACAGCCAATGTGCTGTGTTGATGACCCTGAGCAGTGTAGGAAAAGACAGCACTCCAAAAAGACAAATAAATAAATATATTTGGTTCATTTTAAAGACAAACCTAGTGAGCAGCTGAAGGGTCTGCACATGACAGATTTAGCCGAAGCGTGGTAGAGCTTGTTGGGAACAGGAGACTGGTCAATCTTAGCTGAGATATCTAATGGAAACATTGTGATTGGGATGGTGATCAATCAGGTGTATAGAGAGGCTGCAAGAAGTGTTGTTTATTTCACTTATCACAAAGTGGCAGAGACTAGAATTCTTTATTCATATTTATATTTTGAATAGTAGAATATTTGAGCTTTATTGTTTTTGTACAAGCAAGGTATAGTGTACATTCTTTAGGCAATGCAGAGTCCCCTCAAAACCAAACACAGACAGTTGTACATCCTGCTGCTGCTTTGTACATTCACATACAGCCACAGTCATCACATTTGTGGGTTACGTTATACAGACATCTTTGTACATTGCTGACTGTTTGATATAAAAGCCAAAATGAAACAGAAACTGGTACTGTATTTTTCTTTCTGTATTCAAGGGTAACAGGGTAAGACATAAGGTAAGACTTCTGCCCACAGATATTATCTGGATTCATTATCTCATGATAATTAATACAGATGCAACTCATATTTATTTATACAATGTATCTGCATAAAATGCATCTTATGGAAAAAGTTTGACATAGATTGATTTGACATAGATTTGATCAAACAGATTCCCATGTCATCAGATCTTTTAGACACACTGGTTTGACATGGCTAAAACAGGTAGTGGCACTGCCAAAATTAAACTTTCATTTGCAATGAAGATAACTTAAGTGTGTGTTCTTCACTATAAAGAAACATAACCTCATATTTATTTAAATTGATTTATTTAACAAAAACGAAATCAAAATGCAGAAGCAATGTGTAAAAAGTTAAGTGTACTCCAGCTTGTAGAACCTAAGCAGAGCTCTAGAGTGTCTCCGCAACTCTGAGTCTCCGTGTGGTCAACAACTGACACACATCATGCCCCTATCGTGTGTCCCAATCACAGATAGTCAGGGGCAGGACCTCTGTGATTGGCCGTGGTCCTGTAGTTGTCCCGTAGTCCATTTGTGTGTATTTGAAAGTGCAGGTGGAAGAGGGAGGTGAGTAGCTTGAATAAAGCGATATCGATTCATTAAATCCTGAACTGACTTTTAAACATAAATGTATTTTGCCAAAAACGCCAGAATCTCAGGTTAAAGCTCTCAAAACTATTTCAACAACCACCAAACAGCAAATGAGAGCAGGTACACGGACTCCACACAAAGACGTAAACACAGAGCGGACCCGACGCATCAGAATCAGCTTTCTCTTTCTCGGCTTTCTTACCCGACGGCCCGAACACGGACACGCCGTCGGGACTGAAGGCCGACAGCCCGCTGACTCTGATGCGTCGGCGGGTCCGCGCTTTGTGTTTACGTCTTTTTTGCGCTCGATTCTGAGCTGCAGGTTTTGTCTCTCTCCAACCAAAATTCATTGAAACAGCCGCAAAAGAAGATCCAAACTACGCTTCACATTTGTTAAATGTCGTCATTAATTCCCTCTTGCTTCTGCTGTTTTGCTTCCACCACGATAAAATCACACAGCTCTCTCTCTCTCTGTACTTCAAGAACAGTTTCCCGTCTCAAATCTCTGTTTTCTGCATTATCCATTCGCTTATTACCCACCAGTCTACAGTGTTTACAGCGCTGTCGGCCGCTGTTTTTTTTTTTGTTTGTTTGTTTTTTGTTAATTAAATGTCCTCGGACAAGAAAGACTCGTTTCTGCTGTTCAATACTGAAGAAATTTATACTTTTTAAAATTATGCAAAATTGCAGAATATTTTTAAGGTTATCTGCTATAAAAAGCCGGGCCAGGAAAATCTCCTTCATGTTTTTCTGTTTTATTCAGCCAGCTTGAGGTGGGACTGGGCCATTGCAACACCTTGATTCATTGCTTTTTCACATTTTACTCTAGAATACTTTGGTATACCAAGGAGTTTACTCAATGATTGCAAGGTGCCCAGGTCTTGTTGCTGCACAAGAAGCCAACAAGTTAGTTCAGATGCAGTTTTGCAGTGCTAAGCCATGCTGGTATATTCTTTTTAGGCTCTTTTTCTTGGAAACAAATGCAAAGATGCCATACTTGTTCCATGTTTTTCTTACTGTATTATGTGGAACTTTAACATTTAACATGGCTAACTGAGGCATGTGGAGTCCGAGTGTAGCTCTGAGTATTGCAAGAGCTGGAATGAATTTGCTGAGACATCCACTGAGACGAGAAGACAGGGAACTGCCTTGAATGTTTTCCACTTGTGAAAAGTCTTTGTCACTGTAGAATGATGGATTTGAAACTGTTTGGAAATGCCCTTATGAGCCTTATGGGTAGCAATAATTGCTTTTTAGGTAACTGCTGATGTCTTTTCTCCATGGCAGTGAAGATACTAGATAACTGAGTGCTCCAGATCCACAAACCTTTCCTTTTCTAGAGGTGATCAGATAATCAATTAATCACTGATTATGCTCATGCAGGGTAAATAGGTGTATCTACCCACTTAATTCCTACAGGAAACAGTAGTTAATTTTTCACACATGCTTCTGCATTTGGGCTGAATTTATATTAAGTGAATAATGATGTTGTAACATGTCATGGTTTGTTGTTCCTCTGAGGTTATATTTACCTCATTTTAAAATGTGATGACAGATCACTTCGGGTTGCTGTAGCTCAGGAGGTGGTGCAGGTCATCTACTAATTGGAATGTTCATGGTTCAATCCCTGGCTGTTTGCCGAATATCGTTGGGCAAGATACTAGCCCCGAGCTGCTCTCCGGGGAATCCATCGGAGTATGAATGTGTGCGATTGTTGGATCGAAAGCACAACCCCCAGAAAGAAGTGCTTGTAAAAATGGATGAATGAGGCAAGTTGTATAAAGCGCTGTGAGTGCTGGGATAAAGTAGAAAGTGCTATATAAGAATGAGTTAATTTACCATTAAATTTTGGTAATAAACAAGAATAATCTGCTCAAAATACTGTGATACTGAGCTGAGAATAGAAACAAGACTGAGCCCACAAGGTGAAACCTAGTCACTACGTAATTTAATTCTACATAAAAGAGGATTTTTTTCAAACATGTGTTTGGTATAGAAAATGTAACTAGACATCGGCAGTGCCCTGTGGTGAAAATTGGGGTACTAGTAGCATATACAGTTATGTTCAGAAGTTTACATACAGTCATCATGTGCATGAACGTTATATTTATTTTGGGCCTTTAAAATAAACTTTAAAAAAATAAGAATGAGGTGAAAAAGTTTGAATTTGTTTTGGATTTTCTCTCATCCATACTGGGTCAAAAGTATACGTACATGCAGGCTCTCTCACTCTACATATATAATTTTTTATAACTTATGCTGATTATTTATTATAGATTATAGATTAGAATAATAGTATTCAGATTGACTGATCAAATCTACAGCAAAGGACTGTAGATTTACACACCATCTTACAATGCTGTGATGGTAGACATTCCCCAACTCTGTGAATGGTACTCATGGCCACTGATCAATGGTTGTTGATTAACGGTCATGGCAATTTGCATATTAATGATCATAAACTGACCTCCCAGCCCATTGTTCATTCAGTGCTGTTAGTGTCAGTCATTGTGCAAATGTCCTGTTTCTAAGGTTGGAAACCTGCAGTCAGCTGAGACTGAAGAAGCCACCTGATGATGATGAAACGTTTCTCCCACAGAAAACACTACGTCCAGACTTTTTGGGATTTCTTTACCTGGATGATTGAGCATGCATCAGACAGACAACATCAAGTAATGTTTCATCTACTTCTGGAATAGCTTTCCCCAGCATGTTTGGGCCTAGCATGGGTCCATGCCAGGAAATCAACCAATTTAAATGAACTCGACTAATTGTGGCAAGAAGAGTGATCAAATACTCAGCTGGAATCACATCCAGAGGTTTGTTGATGGCTACCAAAAGCATCTAGTGACCCACAATGTCATGAAAGTATGTAAACTTTTGCCTACAACTGTGGCTGGATGTGCTTCATGTGTAAGATTGGAAATAAAATTTTTACTGTGCAAAACAAACATCATTCCTCTAATTTAACAATGAGGAAACTGTTTTAGTTTCATGAGCTAAACGGCAATACACGTTATTATATATTGTGTTTCAAAATATCAACAGTAAACCATAAAGATACTCTGCAGACTCTGGGGCACCACTAGGTACTGAAAATGTATCAGGTGTGAACATCTTTTTATTGTAATAATAAAAGCCTACATACACATGAATAATATTGGTTTTTGTGTTGCTAGATGAGTTTGAGCAACAGAACAATCTTAACAACTCACTACAATTCATCAGCTATATAGGATGAGGTCTGGGCTGGGTTGAGGGAGTTGATTTGTGAGGTCAGTTTGTAGGTTAAATGTAAACAGGCTGCTCCTGGGCGGTCAGCAGGCGATACATAGCAGCAGGCATGGTCTTCATATGAATCTAAGGCAGACAGAACAGAACAAAGTAATCATCATGGAATTCTGATATAAAGGTTTTTATTTATATCATTACATATCTAATGGTATAATGGTATACACTACCATTAGATCTAATGGTAGTGTATATCTAAGGAAATTAATGGAAATTCGGGTAGGAAAGGGTGCCCAAGAATCAGAGATGCCTGAAGCCCTGAAACAATTGTCAAGAATAGTCAACACAAGAACCATGCAGAAGTAATAAAAGGGGCTACATCCTGACATCAAGCCACTCGTGGACCACAAACAACATCAGACTAAGGAATGGTAAATGGACTGGTTCTTATATAACACATTTCTACTCTATCTGAGCACTTTATACAACTAATTCATTCACCCAATTACTTCCCATTCACACAAACACTTATTCTAAACTGTTAAGTGCTCACTGTCTAACATTCATACACATTCACATTCCGATGGATGCATCGGAGAGCAACATGGGGTTAATATCTTGCCCAAGGATATTTGGCATGCAGACTGGTGGAGCCTTGGATCGAACCTTCCAGTTAGCAGCTGACCTGCTCTACCACCTGAGCCACAGCCACCCCACAAGGACTGTTGTTCAATTGTCCAAAGTCCTCTTTTCAGATAAAATTAAATTTTGGATTTTAATTGGAAGTCAAGGTTGTAAAAAAGGCACATGAAAGTCCCACCCACAGTGTCCTAAAGCTACTGTCAAATGGCACTGTTGTTGACTGTGACCACATGGGGTCTTGGAGTAAAAGGAATAGGAGAAACACCTGACCCAACGATACAGACAAGCTGAAGGCTGCTATCAAAGCAACATGGGCCTCATTAACAACCTCATAAACCACCATAAGTTGATCAATAACAACACCTACGCCAGAATGCTGTTTATAGACTTCAGTTCAGCGTTGAATCCTCCCCTCACAACTCACCAGGAAACTGACAGACCTGGACATCAGTTCCCTCATGTGCAAATGGTTACTGGACTTTCTGACCAACCGGCCCCAACATGTCCGGCTGGATAACCTTTGCTCATCTACAATCACAATGAACACCGGTGTACCACAAGGCTGTGTGATGAGCCCTCTACTCCCTCTTCACCCACGAATGCAGACCTGCCGATGGCTCCAACACCATCATTAAGTTTGCAGATGACACCACGGTGATTGGCCTCATCAATGACAACGATGAGGCCGCCTACAGGGAGGAGGTGGATCGTCTGGCTGAGTGGTGCGACACAAACAACCTGCTGCTGAACACAGAGAAGACCAAGGAGCTCATCGTGGACTACAGGAGGAATGCTGACCCACATCCACCCATCTATAAAGGGACGGCTGTGGAGCATGTGAGCAGCTTCAAGTTCCTGGGAGTCCACATCTCCGAGGATCTCATCTGGACGACCAACTGCTCCAAGCTGGTCAAGAAGGCTCACCAGTGTTAGAGTGAATTGTTAATGTTTGTCATTTCTATGCTTGCCAGCTCTGATGAAAGGGATTCCACTGTCCTTCCCCCCAGATTCTCGAGGTTCTGGTTGGGGGGGGCTGTAATGTTTTATTGCAGATACATCCTATCTGGAAGATCTGCTTCTTTTGATGTAAGCTTTCTGCGTTTACGACCCTTTGGTCAGCAGGAGGTCTCTCTCTCTCACACACACACACACACACACACACACACACACACACACACACACACACACACACACACACACACACACACACACATTCCTACTTACATATAGAAGTTCACACATATACATACAAAGCCTTGTCTTAGAACTATGTGGGCGTTACTTCTTGTGTGAACTGTCTCTCAATAAAAGGCAGCAGGAGGAGGCCATCGTCGGGGTCATTCGTGATGAGCTAAGATACCAACGAGGCCTCCCTTGCGCAAGTAATCGATCGATCGACTGTCTTGTTTTCTTTCATGATGAATAAGTCTCTAGAACTAGCGGGGTTTGTGGGAACAGACCCAACAACCAGCGCCTCTTCATCTTGAGGACTCTGAGGAAGAACCACCTGTCCTCAGACATCCTGGTAAACTTCTATCTCTGCACCATCGAGAGCATCCTGACCAACTGTATAACAGTTTGGTACGGGAATTGCTCTGCCTCGGACCGGAAGGCGTCGCAGAGGGTTGTGAAAACTGCCCAGCGCATCGCTGGAGCACCACTTCCTGCCATAAAGGACATCTACAGGAAGCGGTGTCTGAAAAGGGCTGGGAAAATCATCAAGACCCCAGTCACCCATCACATGGACTCTTCACCCTTCTGCCCTCTGGGAGGCGCTACAGGAGCCTCCGGACTAAGACTACCAGGTACCGAAACAGCTTCTTCCCCACAGCTGTCAGACTCCTGAACTCTGCCTCCTGACATCTGACCCACGTTAAACTCATGGAGTGGACATACACACACCCACAACCACCTACACACACACACAATGGACAAAAACAAACAAATGGACAACTGTACCCTCATACACACAATAATAACATTGACTGAACCACCACTCACAACCACCAGCACTTTATATAACCTCTGTAGAAATTATCCACATATCTCACTTATCTTAACTGCACTACTGTAAATGCTGTATAGACAATCATTCTGTACAATACGATAATTATAATTCTACAGCTGTTCACAGCTGTTTACAACTGTTTATAACTTGCATATTTCTGTATAGCTTTTTTAATTTCATATTTCTGTATAGTTTTAATATTTATATCCTGTTCATAGCCTGTACATAGCTTGTACACCCACTACAGCCTGTACATACTTATAGTTATAGCATATTCATAACATACCTTCATACCATGTACATTGCAACATACCCATAATAGACCCATATTTTGAACCCTCATCCATATAACAGACCCATTTCTGTAATATAGATATATATATATATATATATATATATATTACTGCTAATATATATTTTGTAATATATCTATATCATGGCTAAAGCACTTCTGGATGGATGCAAACTGCATTTTGTTGCCTTGTACTTGTGACATGTGCAATGACAATAAAGTTGAATTCTATTCTATTCTCTTCTATTCTAATGCATCACTCAGTAGCGTTCACTTACATCTGTAACTAAAAACAGACCAGCAATAGAACCGTATCTAGGAGCAGCGTTATGGGCTCAAATTGCTTTCATAAATATTTTGTACTTTTAAATCAAATGCGTAGTTGTGAACTAAGTTTTGTAACCTTGAAAACCAAAATATCTGAACCTTTGATGTTTGTGCATCGATTGATGAGAATTTGTGTTTGTAAAAAAATATTTACACAAGTTACTTTTTTTTCCGTTAAGGTCTGGTTACAGATACAAAGCAAAAAAAAGAACAGCCGTGTCCCAAAACGTCGGCCGCATCCTTTGGAGGACCCGACCTTCGCAGTCTATGTGGGCGGGTCCTTCGAAGGCCGGAAGTGCGAGGCTGTGCAATTGGACGGTCTAGCCTTCAGATTTGCGTCACCAGCTGTCTCGGAGGAGTTTAATAAACTCAGCCGTCTGCTCCTTGGTATCTAAAATATAACAGGACACTGGAGTAAATTCTCGACCGTCTCACACTTCTGTTTAATCAGTTTTCTGTTTGACTTTTATTCAGCTGTGTAAAAACTATAACTTTAATCTCAGCCAAACCGATTTACTCCGGAACAAATAAAACACAAAAAAAAAGCCAAACAATAACATTTTTAAGTTATCTAAGTGACTTACATATCGTGTTTAACCTGAGTAGCAAAAGACCGCGGGGGGGTTGAAAACAATGTGCTGGGAGTTCGCTGCTTTCACCGGCTCTAGTGACCCTTGACCTCTCGGTCAGCTATCGAGCTGGTGGGTAACAATGTCTCCGAAAACGTTGCAGGACTTCGGCAAATATGTGATGTCTTGATAAACTGAGCAGATATTTGAAGTTTACACAGCTACATTCTCAAAATATGTTCAAAGTTTAATAAGAGTAATATTAAAACTAAGGAGCTGCCGCCATTGTTGGAATCCTGAATCCTGCAACACATTCTCACTCCAAAAGCGTAATATTTTACGCTAGGTGACAAATCGTCAACATATTACGCTTCCAGGCACCCAACACATCCCTAAATGACGAGATCGGAAAAATGAGGAAACATGAGAACCATTTGGAATCTACACATGTTCGTTCATTTTACTTAAATCACTTTGGAAAACACTATTTGAAGTCATTAAAGTGCTTGTTAAGGTTACGGATAAGGTTAGGGTTAGGGCTGGAATGTTAAGGGTCAATTTGACCCATTCCAGTTTTTGTGTTGACCAAAGTACTGGTCATCCTTTCTTTTTCTTCATGGAAGTTTATGACTTTTCCTTATCTGGGGTCATGAACTGGTGTGTAAAATATGGACACTTTGATGTGTCCTGGAATGTCTTTGCAGTGTTTGTATACAAAGATGATGTTGCGGGTCAGTTTGACCTGCACACTTTTATGCAAGTAAAAAGCTTTCAGATCCGAAATAAACATTTCTCTTTGATGTGCTTTGTTTTGATTGTCTCTGAATATATATTAAGACCCAGGTGTGTATGCGAGAAACTTTCTCTCCCCTGTTCTTGTCACTGTTCTCATATCATTTCAACACACCAAAAATGAGCTCCTGAAGGTTGACAACTGAAGAACCTTTATCACTGCTTTTGAACTGGGATAGTGATGAAGAGGAAGGTGTTTCAGAGACAGAGAATCTTTCAGAGGCCGAGGACAATGTTATTGATGATCCAGACTGCCAATTTTCCAACGAAGAGGAGGAATCTGCCGCCATCTCTACATCAAATGAAAACCAAGGAATGTAGCAATCATCATCCACAGAGGAGACATGGACATCTGAAGATGGTAATATAAAATGGCCATTATCACCACACCGAAGTCAAGGCAGGCTGTCATCTTCTAATGTCATCAAAATGACTCCTGGTCCTACAAGATTTGCCATCACACGAGTTGATGATATTCAATCAGCATTTCAGCTCTTCATATCCCCTCAGATACAGAGTATTATACTGGACAAGACTAACTTGGAGGGGAGGCGTGTATTTAAAGAGAAATGGAAGCCACTGGATCAGACTGACTTGCATGCTTATACTGGAATTCTGATATTAGCTGGAGTACACAGGTCCAAGGGAGAAGCAACTGCAAGTCTATGGAATGAAGAGATTGGAAGGCCAATCTTTCAAGCAACAATGTCTTTGGAGACATTTCTCAAGATATCTCATGTGATCAGAACTAACAACTGCGAAACCAGAGCTGGTCGACGTGAAAGAGACAAACTTGCTGTAATCAGAGATGTATGGGATAAATGGGTGGAAATTCTACCTTTGTTGTACAACCCTGGTCCCCACGTCACTACAAAAAACCACAAATGATCCTAGACTACAACTCCACAAAAGGAGGAGTAGACAATCTTGACAAAGTCACAGCGACATACAGCTGCTAGTGCAAGACAGCTCGCTGGCCCTTGGTAATTTTCTACAACATTTTGGATGTGTCTGCTTACAATGCCTATGTCCTGTGGACTGAAATCAACCAACATTGGAATGCCGGCATATTGTACCGACGTCGGCTTTTCCTGGAAGAACTGGGCAAAAGTCTTGTCACTCCCAAGATCCAGAGGCGAGTCAGACCAGCTCAATCTCCAGCAGCAGCAGCTGTCATTGAAAAGGTCAAGTGTGCACCATCCAACCAATCTGCAGTGGACCCAGTGGATACAGGTGTAAAGAAACGGGAAAGATGCCAGGTCTGTCCCTCACGAGAGGACATTAAAACAAGCACTTTTTGTGAGAAATGCAAGAAATATATCTGCAGAAAGCACACAGTTACATTCTGTCCATCATGTGGACAACACTGAAAATGTGGAACATTGAAAAACTGAGAAAATCGTTCAAGTTCAAAAGAAATATGTTTGTAAAGAAGGAAAAATTAGTAAATTGTTCTTAAAAACAGTTATGGAAATTCAAACTGTGTTGTATGTCTGTGTTTTAAGTGTTTATCTAATGGAAAATAAAGTTTCTATTGTTTTATTGCAGTTTTGTGACAATTCTGAGTGGATTTACACAGCGCGGGTCAAAATGACCTGTACTGTGTAATCAATGTGATTTTTTTCAACATAATACAAGGGCTAGACTTCTGATTTACATGGTCCATAATCACACAAAACAATAAAAACATAAAATTCAGTATCATCTGCAATGAATATAAAGACTTAGCTTTTAAAATAACTTTATTTAAAAATAACTTTTTAATATTTATATATTTTTAGTCATTGGGTGGGCTATTTTAGAAAGTAAGTAAACATCTGGCCCTCAAAGCTGATGTGTTAGAAGCAAGGAAAATGGGTAAGTGCAAGGGGCTAAATTGTGATGGATAGACGATTGGGTCAGAGCAACTCCAAAACTGCAGCCCCTTGTCTGTGTGTACATGCAGCTTACCTGGGGAACACCTGGCACCAGTATGCACTACGGGAAGAAGGCACGCCAATGGCAGTATGATGCTTTGGGCAATGTTCTGCTTGGAAACCTTAAGTCCTGTCATCCATGTGAATGTTACCTTAACATGTAACATTAAGCACTGTTATAGATCATGGAAAGGGAATACCCTTTAACGGTATTCCCTCATGCCTGTGCCCTCTTTCAACAGGACAATGTGCCCTGAGACAAAACAAAACTGGTTCAGGAATGAGCACAACAATGAGTCTGGGGTGTTCACTGGCTTCCAAATTCCCCACATTTGACCCCAATCAAGCATCTGTGGGAGGTGCTGGGCAATCCAGTCTGATGCATGGAGGCACCCACCTAGCAGCTTAAAGGACTTAAAGAATCTATTCACTTCAATTTTATTCAATTTTATTTATTTATACAGTGCTGAATTACAACAACAGTCGAGGTGCAACAAGCTGGTAGACCCTAAAATAATACAGCAGAGAAAAACCCAACAATCATATGACCCCTATGAGCAAGCACTTTGGTGACAGTGGGAAGGAAAAACTCCCTTTTAACAGGAAGAGTCTGCCATGACCGGTTTGGGTGAGAGAAGGAAGTCAGGATTAAAGACATGCTGTGGCAGAGAGCCAGAGATTAGTAATAAATTATTATTCAATGCAGAGTGACGTATAACATCTTGGTGCCAGATACTCCATGGCTCAATGGGTGAGGGCTGTTTTGGTAGCAACAGGGGGACTAAAATAATATTAGGCAGGTTGTCATAATGTTATGCCTGATCAGTGTATATAAAGCTTTTTCCCACATACTGATAAAGTACTCTATCCTATAGATTTAAGTGCTGTGTGTACCTTGGATTCATACCTATGATCAATTTAGAATAACCAGTTAACTTTAAATGTATGTCGTTGGACCAGGAAGGAAGCAAGAGTACCTGCAGGGTGGCTGTAGCTCAGGAGGTAGAGCAGGTCACCTACTGATCGGAAGGTTGGTGGTTCGATCCCTGGCAGTCTGCATGCCAAGTATTCTTGGGCAAGACACTGACCCCAATTTGCTCTCTGATGCATCCATCGGAGTATGAATGTACTTAGAAAGCACTGAGTGTAGATAAAGTGCTTGTGTGATTGAGGCATGTTATATAGAGAGCTTTGAGTACTCTGGGAGAGTAGAAAAGCGCTATATAAGAACCAGTCCATTTACCATAGTACGCAGAGGAAACCCACAAATGCACCAACCAGAAAGGCCTTAGGCACAATAGACTGCACTGTTTCACTGTTAATTGTTGTACACAAGCATCGAAAGATCTTGGTTTCTTTGTGATGCAGTGTCTTACCTCTCCCACAGCACTGGACAGGATGTGGACTATTTTTTCATGGGGTGTGGCCACCACACTCTGGCTGTTGATCTCGATGATGCGGTGACCAACTCTGACCCCGCCCCGTTCGGCAATGCCCCCACGCATTAGGCTGCAAATCTGTTGAAGAGATGTCACTTTTTCTTTAAAAATAACAAATAAAAATCGCTCAAGAAATGTAACAAAATTGCAGTTATCATGTAACAGAGCAGACACTACTCACAATGCCATTCTGGACACTGAAACCCAGCTGGTAGCGCAGGTCTGGCCGTCTGATGAGTACAGTAGTCACTGGGGGACATCTCACAATATTCAGCTTGATATGAGACTGGTTCTTCAGACCCTACATAAAAGAGAAGCAGGAAAGAGCAATTATTGGGATGAAATAAATTCAGCAGCAAATAATATGTGTATACATATTATACATAATATGCACACATACACACACACACACACACATATATATGTATATGTGGTAGCAAGCGCTCTCTCCTATGCAGTGGTCACTGCAGGGCAGCTTAAATATTGGAAAAAAGGCAGAGATTTCGAGCATTTGTCCCATACAGGACACTGTAGTTCAAGCTTCTCATTCACCCGGGCACCATCTTGGCTCAGTGTTTACGGTGTTTGCTTTGCAAGAGCCAACAGTAGACTTGGAGTGGTTTATGCCCCAGTGTCTAAATAAATGGTGCGGTCCAAGCCACAAATTGAACGCTTGTGTTCGATCACCAGTGTTGGGTGTAATGCGTTACTAAGTAACGTGTTACTGTAATTCATTCATTCATTCATTCATTTATTTGTTCATTTCAGGCACAACAAAAATACATATATTAAACATAAAGTGCACAAAAACAAAAAACAAAATTTACCTGAAAAGGAGTGGGACGAAGAAAACTTATTAAATCCCACCCCTATACTCACTCATCACCAAAATAAATAAATAAATAAGCTTCCCGCAGCTACGCCCATCGTTACAAACCAAACAACCCATCAACAGCCCCCGGGCACATGCAAGCATCTCAACAACAACAAACACACATACATATACATACATACATATATATCTGCACACACTTTTTTTTTTTTTTTTTTTTGGAATCCATACCAGCAATGGTAAGAGAACAGACATTACAGAGCACACTAAAACCATCATTGAGTATACTGTGACCAGACCAACTGTTTGTAGAGAAATTTAAATCTATGAATATTTTTGCATTGTTTCAGTTGTAAACTCAGACTGTTCCAGATTTTCACACCACATACAGACACACAAAAACCTTTACGGATTGTTCGAGTTCTGGGTAATTTGAATTCTCCGAAGCCTCTCACATTATAAACCCTTTCTCGAATTTCAAATATAGTTTGTAAATTTGCAGGTAGAAGTTTATTAAAGGCTTTGTATAAGATTATGGATGTATTGTAATTAACCAGATCCTGGAATTTAAGTAACTTTGCCTGAAGAAAGAGTTTGTGAGTATGATCTAGATAACCAGCCTTGTGGATAATACGCAGTGCTCGTTTCTGTACTGTGACTAATGGATTAATTGTATTTTTATATGTGTTTCCCCACACTTCCACACAATATGTAAAATATGGAAGAACCAGGGTACAGTACAGAGTACGAAGTGCATCTTTATCAAGGTATGGTTTCACTTTGTTCAAAACTGCGAGGCTTCTGGAAATTTTGGTTTTTGTGTCTGACGTGGGGTTTCCATGAAATTTTATTATCAATTACGACTCCCAAAAATTTGTTTTCACTCACATTATCAATTGGTACACCTTCAATGATAATTAGTAATTCTATATTATATTTTAAATTACCAAAAAACATTGCTTTAGTTTTACTTATATTTAATGATAACTTATTTATATCCATCCATTTTTTTATTAATTTTAACTCCCTGTTTACGGTCATTACAAGATCAGTATAATCATCGCTGCTGAAAAATATGTTGGTGTCATCTGCGAACAGTATGAGTTTGAGTACTTGAGAAACATCAAAAATATCATTTATGTATACATTGAAAAGTTTTGGTCCCAACACTGACCCTTGGGGAACACCACATGTAATACCAAGTTTCTCTGAATGGTAATGCCCTATGCTAACATACTGTTCCCGACCCGTTAGGTAACTTTTTAACCAGTTACCAGCTTTCCCTCGAATACCATATCTTTCCAATTTATCCAATAAAATTGAGTGATTGATTGTGTCGAAGACCTTTTTGAGATCAACAAAAATACCAACTGCATATTTATTTTTATCCAGTGCGTTAGTAATTTCTTCTACTGCCTCAATTATTGCCATTGAAGTGGTTCTTTGCGTTCTGAAACCATACTGACCAACATTTATTATTTGATGTTTTTCAAGGAATTTTTCTAATCTCGAATTAAAAAGTTTTTCTAAAATTTTTGAGAATTGAGGCAGTAGAGAAATAGGCCTATAATTGGTAAAACTGTGTTTGTCATTACTTTTGTATAGTGGTATTACTTTCGCAATTTTCATTTTTTTTGGAAAACAACCGGACTGAAATGATAAATTACAGACATATGTTAAAGGACTAGCAATATTCAGAATAACCTGTTTAACTACAGACATATTTATGTCATGATAATCCATTGAAGACTTACTCTTACATTTTAATGTGATATTTATTACTTCTTGCTCATTTGTAGCTGAGAGGAACAGTGAAAAGGGATTTGATTTTATATTACTGATATTTTCATTTTTTTGACACGGGATCTCCGCTGCTAGTTCAGGGCCAACATTTATAAAAAATTTATTGAACCCATCAACAATGTTACTCATGTTGTGATTTTCACCATTTGCATCAATGAAATATTCAGGATATGATGTTCCAGAAGATCCTTGTTTAATTAAGTTATTTAACACATCCCAAGTTCCTTTTATATTGTTTTTATTTTCATATAATCTTCTTCTATAATAAAGTTGTTTACTTGTTCTTATAATATCAGTCAATTTATTTCTATATGCTTTATACCTTTGTTCCACTTCTTTTGTTTTTACTTTGATGAACTGTTTATACAGATTATTTTTCTTTTTACAAGCATTAATAATTCCTTTTGTGAGCCAAGGACTTTTTATCTTTTTTTTCTTTGTCTTGTATTCGTTTACAGGACAATGTTTATTGTATAACATAGTGAAAATATCTAGGAAATTGTCATAAGCCTTGTCCACATCTGACTCTTCATAGACCGAACTCCAATCTTGTTGTGCTAAATCGAAATTGAAGGCATGAATTGCTTCTTCATTTATTGTTCGCTTTGCTATCATAATCTTGGTATCTATTTTTTTTAAATCACAGTCACACAAAGTAAAAACTGGTAAGTGGTCAGTTATGTCACAGACAAGCAGGCCACTATTAATTTGGAAATCCATGACATTAGTAAAAATATTGTCAATAATAGTGGCACTATGTGATGTTATTCTGCTTGGCTTTGTTATTGTTGGATATAGTGATAAGCTGTACATCGTGTCAGTAAAGTCATCAATGGCTTTTAACCTTGTTGGGTTTAGCAAATCAATATTAAAGTCACCACAGATGAATAGCAATTTTTGGTTCACTGAAGCAAACATTTTTTCTATCCATTCATTAAAAGTGTCAATACTTGAACTGGGTGTGCGATATATACAACTTATTAAAACATTTCTCTTTTTTTCATTCATGATCTCGATAGTCAAACATTCCAAAATTCCATCAATAGCCATAGACATAGTTGTTACAACATTATATTTTATAGAGTTACGAACATATATAGCAACCCCGCCGCCCGCCTTATTTAATCTATTCATGTATTTTAAATCATATCCATTCAAACAGAAATCTATTCCTTTATCGACATTGAACCAAGTTTCAGTGATGGCTATAACACTAAAGGGGCGAGAAAATTGTTGCAAGTAGTCCTTAATGAAATCAAAATTTGAGTACATACTTCTGCTGTTAAAGTGAATTAATGAGAGCTTCCCGTCTAGGTTGATTTTTTTTTCATATTGTTCCTGTGTGAAATAATTACAATTTTTAACAAAAGAAGAGAGAAAATTCATTTCAGAATCTATTTCTGGGTCTATTATATTATGCTCCTTATATTCACAGTCTAGATCAATTACTTTCTGTTGGAGAATTGATTTCAACGTGTCCATGTCATTTCCTGGTGTAATTAGAGATGTTGGTGTATTTATCATTTAATTGTCATTAGAGTTATATATTACCTCGATACATTGGTGTCAGTTGTACTTGTCCAGATCCTCCATGTTCCTCACTGTCAGTACTTTTGCCTCTTCTGGTGTCCCGTTTAGCTTAATGAAAATCTTGCAGTTTGTTACCCATGTATGTTGTATTTTACTGTTCTTCTTCAGTTGCCTTGCCTTCCTCGCGATGTCTGCGTTTTTTCGTGCCAGATGCTCATTAATGAAAACGTCCGTGCCTTTCAGTTTGCGTCCTTGTTTCAGCAGTGCGACCTTGTTCTTCCGATTGACGAATCTCATAATGACCTCCTCCAGAAGCCCCAGAAGCAGCTCCTGCTGCGCCCTGACTGCGGCCACGTCTCCGCACAGCACTCCGAGGGAGGTTTTTATGTCCTCGACCTCCTGTGGTGTTGGGCCTTTCTTGGGTGGCATACTATCTTTAGTTTGTGTTACTCGTGAAAGTCCAATAAAATATTTGTCTCAACCAGCCTTTCCAGTCCAGGGGTCTTTTCTTCTTTTATTTAACTGGCGAGCTAGCAGCTGCTGGTAGCTAATGCTACCGTAAACTTGCTAGCTACCGTAACCTTGCTAGCTATCTCCCGGTTAGGGAGCGCAGCCCGAAACACTCCAAACTGCACTGTGCTGATTGTAATTAAATTACTTTTCCACTGAAAAAGTAGAGTAACTAAATACTGTTCATTTTTAGGTATTTTAATTACAGTTACTTACAATGTACTTGCGTTACATTGTAAAATAATTAAACTCGCTGAATATCATTATTTAATTTCAATAATTTATCTTCTAAACGTAGAAGTAAACTCTGCCGCTTTAACATCGCTGTAGTGCAGGTGCACGTCATTTCGCGCCAGTTTGCTGCATAGTCGTATTCTAAAGCGGAAGCTGTCGGACTCGGCTGCAGCGAGTGGCTGTTTTATGAAATGGACATATTCCCGTCTCTTCACTTTTCGTAAACAAGCTGACAAGAACATTACAGTAATATGTAAGCTATGTCCTGGGGAGAAATAACTATCGGCCGCTGTTAATAGCACGAGTAATCTACTGAAGCGCCTGACACGAGAGCATAGACGAACACTTCTGAGTGATCCTTGTTCATCGTCCATGGATAACACCGCGGCAACTCCTGCTAAGCAGCAAAACGTGATTTTACTTCAGCAGCACAGAAAGCGTCTGAAGGTGAGCTTAAAAAATGATTGCAGGCTACATTGTGGAAGAGATGCTACCGCTGCGTACTGTAGAGTCTCCGTCTTTAAAAAAAATTATTTATTATTTAAAGAGTTTAATTTCTATTGTTTGTCCACTCAAGGTTTATAGGGATTTTAAAAAGTATTTAGTTAAATTACTTATTGAGTAATTAAGTTACTTTTCTGACACAGTAATTAGATAAGTATTTTAAATACAATATTGACTAAGTAATTAGTAATTAATTACTTTTTTAAAGTAACTTACCCAACACTGTCGATCACACAACACAGAGTCCTGCACTGGTAGTTTTACATATATACACACTAATATACTAATAAATACTACGTGCTACATGCCTTTGGAGCAGAGGATCGCAAGTTCGATTCCCGCCTGGGGCGTCTGTATCCAGTAAGGGTCCTAAGGCTAGACCCCCTATGCTAAGCGAGCCTACCGCAGACATGAGCGAGACAGATAAATATGAAGGCATGCCGGCTCGGACGTCGCCCGGATCAACAAGGTCCACGTCAGGTGTTGAGGAACCAGGGCACCCTGACGACAAGTGGGCTACTGGAACAAGAAGGCATCGGTGGGCAAGAGACGAAAACAGGGCGTTGTTGGAATGCTACTACGCAAGTAACCCTGGCGGAAGGGGTTACATGAATAGGATGAGGGACCTATGGATTCTTCGATACCCAACATCCACAATGACGGCGAAACAACTAGTAGCTCAGTGTTCCAACATTCGAAAGAAGGGACTGCTCTCACAGCTAGAGATTGACGAGGTACAACATAAATGCTACGGCAAGGAGGAGTCAGGACGCCAGGTCAGGGGGGAGATATCATCACCCCCACCCGAGATTGGGTACATAGCCCCAAGTGCGATAGGAGAAGGATCGTTGAGTGCGAGAGGAACTGACCTGAAAAATAGGATCATGGCCAAGCTTGAAACCTGGATCCCCCGTAGCCGGTTACCAAGACTATGTGAAGTACCCTCAGAAGGTCTGCTAGATGATGTTAATGCAGCACTACGGATGATACCTACAACCACGATTACCGACACTAACAAGCTGATCTACAATACGGCAGCAGTGATCAGTGAGATGCTTGGCTACAAGTTGAACAGCCACAAGGGGCAGTGCCCTCCATGGAGAAGGAGGCTAGAGGGCAAGATCAAAGTAGCATGAAGGGAGGTTAGCCAACTAACGGAGTTGCAGAAAGGCGCGACAAAGAAGGTGCATAAGAAATACAGCAAGCTGTCCATACCTGAGGCCTTGGAAACTGCCAAGCAAAGACTCACAGCCTTGGCCAGCCGCTTGAGGAGGTACACCAGAAAGATAGAAGGCAGGAGAATAAACCAGCTGTTCTCCACAGAACCAGCAAAGGTGTACTCTCAGTGGCAAGGGAACAATAAGAGAATAGCACCACCAAGGCTGGAGACGGAGCAATACTGGAAGAGCATATGGGAGAAGGATGCAACCCATAACGGCAATGCTCAGTGGCTAGTGGATCTGAGGGCAGACCATAGCGACCTCCCTGAACAGGGTCCAGTAACCATCACAGTGGCAGACATCCAAGAAAGGGTCTCCAGTATGAAGAGTTGGACAGCACCAGGGCCCGACATGGTTCACGCCTACTGGCTGAAGAAGCTGACTGCACTCCACGAGCGTCTGGCAGCACAAATGAACCAGCTGCTAGTTAACGAGAGACACCCGGAATGGCTAACCGAAGGTCGGACGGTCCTGATCCCCAAGGACCCCAAGAAGGGACCGGTCCCATCCAACTACCGACCAATAACCTGCCTCAGTACTACATGGAAGCTCCTGTCAGGCATCATATCGGCTAAGATGAACAGGCACATGGGTCAATACATGAGCGGGGCACAGAAAGGGATTGGCAAGAATACCAGAGGCGCAAAACACCAGCTACTGGTAGACAGAGACTGCAAGACCAGACTGACCAACCTGTGCACAGCCTGGATTGATTACAAGAAGGCCTACGACTCAATGCCCCACAGCTGGATACTGGAATGCCTAGAATTGTACAAGATCAACAGGACCCTAAGAGCCTTCATCAGGAACTCAATGGGAATGTGGTGTACAACACTAGAGGCCAACTCCAAGCCCATAGCACAAGTCACCATCAAGTGCGGGATCTACCAAGGAGATGCTCTGTCCCCACTGCTGTTCTGCATAGGCCTGAACCCCCTCAGTGAGATCATTAATAAGACTGGCTACGGATACCGACTACGAAACGGAGCGGTTGTCAGCCACCTCCTGTACATGGATGACATCAAGCTGTATGCCAAGAGTGAACAAGACATCGATTCACTGATACACACTACCAGGCTATACAGCAATGACATTGGAATGTCGTTCGGACTGGAGAAGTGTAGTCGGATGGTAACAAAGAGAGGGAAGGTAGTCAGAACTGAGGGGATTGAACTACCAGAAGGCAACATTGCAGACATAGAGGACAGTTACAAGTACCTGGGGATCCCGCAGGCAAATGGGAACCATGAAGAGGCCGCTAGGAAAGCTGCAACCACCAAGTACCTGCAGAGGGTCAGGCAAGTCCTGAGGAGTCAGCTGAACGGTAAGAACAAGATCCGGGCCATCAACACCTACGCCCTGCCCGTGATCAGGTACCCTGCTGGGGTAATAGGCTGGCCAAAGGAGGAGATAGAAGCCACTGACATAAAGACAAGAAAGCTCCTGACCATGCATGGAGGGTTTCACCCCAAGTCCAGCACCCTGAGGCTGTACGCTAAGCGGAAGGAAGGGGGCCGGGGACTGGTGAGTGTCAGCACCACAGTCCAGGATGAGACAAGAAACATCCACGAATACATCACGAAGATGGCCCCAACTGACAGCGTGCTCAGTGAATACCTCAGGCAGCAGAAACCCAAGAAAGAGGAGGAAGGCGAGGAACCATCATGGAAGGACAGGCCCCTGCACGGTATGTACCACCGTCAGATAGAGGAGGTGGCTGATATCCAGAAATCCTACCAGTGGCTGGACAAAGCTGGACTGAAAGACAGCACGGAGGCACTAATCATGGCAGCACAAGAACAAGCTCTGAGTACAAGATCCATAGAGGCTGGGGTCTATCACACCAGGCAAGACCCCAGGTGCAGGCTGTGTAAAGATGCCCCAGAGACAATCCAGCACATAACAGCAGGGTGCAAGATGCTAGCAGGCAAGGCATACATGGAACGCCATAACCAAGTGGCCGGCATAGTGTACAGGAACATCTGTGCCGAGTATAACCTGGAAGTCCCGAGGTCAAAATGGGAGATGCCCCCAAGGGTGATGGAGAATGACCGAGCTAAGATCCTGTGGGACTTCCAGATACAGACGGACAAAATGGTGGTGGCTAACCAACCGGACATAGTGGTGGTAGACAAACAGAAGAAGACGGCTGTAGTGATTGATGTAGCGGTTCCGAATGACAGCAATATCATGAAGAAGGAACACGAGAAGCTGGAGAAATACCAAAGGCTCAGAGAAGAGCTCGAGAGGATGTGGAGGGTGAAGGTAACGGTGGTCCCCGTGGTAATCGGAGCACTAGGTGCGGTAACTCCCAAGCTAGGCGAGTGGCTCCAGCAGATCCCGGGAACAACATCGGAGATCTCTGGCCAGAAGAGCGCAGTCCTGGGAACAGCTAAGATACTGCGCAGGACCCGCAAGCTCCCAGGCCTCTGGTAGAGGACCCGAGCTTGAAGGATAAACCGCCCGCAGGGGCGAGATGGGTGTTTATATATATATATATATATATATATATATTAGGGGTGCAACGATACACAAAATTCACGGTTCGGTTCGGTTCGATACTTTGGTGTCACGGTTCGATATTTTTTCGATACAAAAAAAATGTTCATGCCTTTTTAATTTATCATTTATTAAAATTATAAATATATATTTTAACTCAAAAGTACAGTTTTTAAATTTAACCCTAACCCTTGTGTTTTTTATTTTGACAGCGAATGCGCACCTGCGGACCACTTATGTGCACCCCTGGTTATTTAGCTCGTCATATTGCAGCCACAGAAATTGTTTTGTCCATGAAACCATAAAGCTGCACTTTCTTTTTGCCTTATAGTCTGATTTGTCATAACTTTTCCGTTTTGTGGTCGGCTTTTCTTTGGCTGTCACTTCTTCACCCTGACCTGTCTTATTTGGCTCAGCAGAACTAAAATATATATCCTGCTGCTTTTACACACGCAGTCACATTAAGCTCTGCGATTCTCTGCGCGATCAACCTCTCACATGTTGAAGCTTGCTGCTGGAGATTTCACTTGTCATGTTTGCGTAGGAAGCTAACGATTGATAAGACGATGTCAGAGGAATTGGTGCGCAAATTATCATCACTCACCAACCAGTACTGTCGCTCTCTATACACAGTTCGCGCGATTGCAAAGTGAAAGCAAAAAAACAAGCGCAAATTCAAACGTGATTTCAGTATGTCACATATTGACAGTGGCTCCCCGATGCCAATGTCAGAATTACCCAGCTACATTTCCGAAAGAATGCAAAAGCATTGACATAAATTTTTCCTTCCTACAATAGCCCGACGGGCAGGGCAGAGATAGATTTTGGTAGCCCGACTGGAAAAATCGCTAGCCCCGGGACATCGGGCTAGCGATATTGCGAGCCCTGTATCTGATTGAGTAATCACTCCTCTTTGGAAAAGAGTTTATTACAGAGAAATGTCTCTTTCCAAAATAAAAGCTATACTATACGCTTCTTCTGGGCTATATTCTCAGCAGCATATTAAACATATCAGGTCCCCATAAGGAGAATCATGTGCTGACGGCTGTCTAAATGACTCGGGTAAAGTTTGTAGCATGCGTGCTTGTTGTTTTTGTCTGCTTCCACTTGTCTTTGCACTAGGATGATGTAAATGTGCAGTCATATTCGTTGTGTTCCCACTAGTGCTTTCAGGTTAATCTCGTTGAAATGACCTTAACGCCACAACACGGCAAATCTCCGTTAACGAGCTACCCCTGATCGCCCCGTGCGTGGGGCCAACACGTTAACGAGCTAACTGCGCTAACACACTAGTTCCCACCCATGCAATTAAGCATTGCGTGGCACATCCAACATACTGTTTTACTTTAGTCCATGACGCGCTTACCTTCAGGGTCATACGTCACATGAAAACCAGAATAATTCCAAACGCCAGATCTGAATGAGGGTGGGGGAGGTTCAATTTGCCATGTTGCAAGGAGAGCTTAACTTCTGTCTCGCTAGCTTGCCCTGCCCTCTTCCTTCTGATGATGTTGTCTGTGTCGAGCGCTCAGTGGATCTGCGCTCGACAGTGCAGCCTAGGCGGAGTAGTCGAACGCAGATTCACTGAGCGCTCAACACAGACAGCATCGTCAGAAGAAAAGTTGATAAAATAAATTACAAATTTTGTATTGTTCGATACACATGCGTACCGAACCGAAAGCACTGTATCGAACGGTTCAATATCGATACGAATATCGTTGCACCCCTAATATATATATATATATATATATATATATATATATATATATATATATACATACATATATATATATATATATATATATATATATATATATATATATATATATAATTTTAATGTTTTCTCTTTATTTTTACTACTTTCTACATTGTAGATACAAACTGAAGACATCAAGTATTTGAAGCAAGATGTATGGAATTATGTAGCAAAGAAATAATTAATAAATAATTCTAAATATGTCTTAGATTTTAGATTTCTGAAAGTAGCCCCCTTGTCAAGGTTCATTTGTGAATTTATTGCCTTCTTAATGGGGTTGGGACCATCAGTTGTGTTGTGCAGAAGTCAGGTTGGTACACAGCTGACAGCCCTATTTGACAACTGTTAGAATTCATATTATGGCAAGAACCAATCAGCTAAGTAAAGAGAAACAACAGTCCATCATTACTTAAAGAACTGAAGGTCAGTCAGTCCTGAAAATTGATAAAACTTTGAATGTGTCCCTGAGTGCAGTCACAAAAACCATCAAGCGCTACGTTAACCTCCTAAGACCCGAACTCTTCCACGACATGCATTTTTATTTTCTCTTTGATATTTGGGCATATTGGGGCCCAATGAATGTAAAAACAAAGAATTTCCAGATTTTTTTTTTTTTTTACCTTATTTTTGTTTTTAAGAAAAATGAGAGCCACAAATGAGGATATTCATTTAAAATTTTGATAGAACAGTAGCAGTATAATGCCCTCGTAAGTGGATATCAGGCCCATGTAGAGCAAAATTGAGTATTTTGGTCAAAATAACCAAAAATGTGATGTCCACATATGTGGACGGCAGGTCCTAGGAGGTTAAAACTGTCTCACATGTCTCAATGAACATGGCACACCTGTTACCCTTCAGACACTTTCTTCTGAAGCGTTCTTTAGGAGCTGCCCGACAGACGACTAGTGTCGGAGTATCGACTTTTCTGGAGTGCCTGTAAATCTGCCAGCCTGCCTACTGGAGCCTGTGGATTATTTTCGCTGGTGACTGTACGGAGTTTTGTTTCCTCCCCAGGATTTTCGTCTCTCTGTTTCTCCGGGTTGCCTCGTTTGGTTTGTTTCCCTTCCGGAGGTTTTTGGCAAACAGTACCAAGTAAGCTCTCCAACTCTCGGTAAAGTCTCTTTTATGAGTTTTCTTTTCTTTTCTCAGTTTCGGGCAAGACCCTCCTAATTCTCCTGTTCCACTCAGATCGAGTGCGCTACCAGTGTGCGTCTCCTCACCTGCACGTCCCGGCGCCACATTCCCATTTTATTGTATATACACTGTCCCTGAAAATTCATCCCCTTCACTGTAAATAAATTGTTTCACCGCAACTCTGTGCGTTCTGCTCTCTGAGTGCACCGGTAATTTTCATACCACTGCTGCTGAGGATACATTCATCCAAGTCACCAGCCTCAGAAATAACAAGTTAACAGCATGCATACCACAGCATGCTGCAGCAACATGTCATCCCATCAGGTTTGCATTTAGTTGGACCATCATTTATTTTTCAACAGCACAATGACCCCAAACACACCTCCAGGCTGTGTGAGAGCTATTTGACCAAGAAGGAGAGTGATGGAGTGCTGCACCAGATGGCCTGGCCTCCACAGTCACCTGACCTAAACCCAGTGGAGATGGTTTGGGATGAGATGGAGCGCAGTGAAGGCAAAAGGACCAACAAGTGCTCAGCATCTCTGGGAACTCCTTCAAGACTGTTGGAAACCATTTCAGGAGACGACCTCATGAAGCTCAGAGAGAGAATGCCAAGAGTGTGCAAAGCAGGAATCAAAGCAAAGGGTGGATATTTAGAAGAATCTAAAATATAAAACATGTTTTGAGTTATTTCACACTTTTTTGTTTACTACCTAATTCCATATGTGTTCATTCATAGTGTCGATGCCTTCAGTGAGAATCTACAATGTAAATAGTCATGAAAATAAAGACAAATCACTAAATGAGAAGGTGTGTCCAAACTTTTCGATGATAGTGTATATTGTACATTATTAGATGTGCACAATAAGGCTTGTAAGACTGCTAAAACTCATCCTGTCTATCTGCCTATTAATGGGCTATTACTACATGCCTTCAGATTGGCAGTAAAACCATCACAATGTCTGTGAGAAGTCACTATGATGCCTGAAAAAGGGTGAAGGCTGGCAGCAAAACTGCAGCCTAAGACCCTGGGACATTATTTTTAAAACCTATGTGTGAAAGGACCATGACACACTGGCCGCTTTTATTTCCTTTTTATTTATGACACACAGTTTTTGGGGTTTTGCAGCTTCTCTGTTGCACTCCACCACACTTCCCCACTTTCTGAAGGGAAAAGGCTACAGGATCAGCCCAGCAGCTCTCCCAGAAAGGCAGGTGAGGGAGGAGGGAGGTGCAGGAGGTGGAAGGCCTACTGTTTTAGAGTAGGCCTTCCACCTGACACAGCCTCTCATTTCTCACTGAAAGTATCAAAATGCTGCAGTTAATGCATGGGTCAGACAAAGCATCTCTCAGGTGATCTACTCCAAAACAGCTGGGGTATAAATCATGGACAAAGCTTAGGTTTTCAAATAAATTAAAACCCTGTCTGAGTCTTCGGTTGATTAATAAGCTGGAGTGAAAGATTGCTGCCTCGACACCTTCTCCTCGGCCTGTGCTTTAAGGATTCTGACTATTCCTATGACTCAGCGGTGTTGAATCATTTAAATTAACATAGTCATCCTGCTGTAACCCAGTTTCTGTAAGGCAGAGAATCAATTTGTTTATCAATTATTAATTTATGTACAGGGACTTAGAAGAGAAGGAGATAGTGTTTAATAATCCCCATTTCACTGTTTTACTCTTTGGTGCAGTGGTAGATACTATATAGTTCCTTCTGTGTGATTTTTTATGTTAGGTTTGTTTTTTGGTGGTCTGGGAGCTGACACAGTCTCTAAGAGGATGGGGTTTTGTGGACATAACAAGGGGAGAGAAGCTGCAAAGAGGTGTGTAAGACTGGAACTCCTGGTCCCAACTGTGGATAGTCACGTTTTAATAAATTTGATCAGATTTTTAGAAACGAGAGCTGCTCAGTCCAAAGTTGTATTGATGCTCTACCTTCAGCTGCACCGACTACAGGGGCCTTGCTAGCTATAGGTTTTTCATCGGTGTGAAGCTGACTCTCCAATTCCGTGATCCTTGCCTCTAGAACTGTAAACACGTTACATTTATTACAAATATAGTTATTACTAAATGAGGCTGAAGAGTAACTAAACATCTGACACAATGTCCAGGAAAGTGCAGCAGGGACCGGTGAAGAGGCTAATGCTGCAAGTAAGTCGGCTACAAGCTAAGCTAGCGAATCCCTAGCATCACAGTGACTGACTACTGTGAATGTAATTAGCAGGTAAGAAACACAACTAAACAAGTTCATCTGACCAATAAAACTGGGAGAGAACTTTGTATCCAAAGAGCATCTTCAAGCACAAGATAAATCCCAACATTTGTAAAAATAAGCTATGCAAATCACAACAGACTTCACTGCAGCTTTTATGTGTCGCCAGGTATTAGACCCCTAAGTTCCAGGAAAGCTCTGAATGCTGTGAAGTTGCACTGGATACACCTCTGCCCCAAATTGGGGGTAGTTCCTCTGGACTGGCAGATGTGGAGATGGTCTCTCTTATACATGAAATGCTTGCTCTAACTACAGCAGATCATACTCAGTCTTCCTATGAAGGCCTATGCCCTTCATAGGGGAGAATGTGTCCATTTGTCAAAACTCAGTTCAGAAGGAGCAACTTCTGTCTAGTCCTGGGACACTTGCAGAACTGGTCTATACGTGCTCTGTGGTCTTGGGGCAGACACATAATCATGTTCCTTGGAATGTTCTGTGGGATGTGCTTCAGGAGCATAGATTATAAATCCTGTTGTTTCAGACTATTTGGTCCCTGTACAGCTGTAACATCAGCATGGTTGCTTTGCTAGAGTCAGACTCTTTCCCTGTGAATGCCAAGGTTGTCTTTTGTCACCAATTCTGTTCATAATTTTAATGGAGAATATAGTAGACAGTAGCCAAGAATGAGGAGATTTCTGGTTCTGTGGCTTCAGGATCTTACTTTTCTTTGCAAATGATGTGGTCCTGCTGGTCTTGTCATTTGGTGACCTTCAGCTTATTTGCAGCCAAATTCAGTGCAGGGAGATGGGAATTAACACCTCCATTTTTGAGGCAATGATTCTTAGCAAGCAGTGGGTGGAGAACACTCTCAAGGTAGGGGATGGGTTGTTGTATCTCATGGAATTACACATGAGTGGAGGAAGTGTGGAGATGGAGAGACTGAATGGTGCACAGAGTGCTGAGCATGAAGCCAAATTAGATTTTTTTTGTATATTTACATTCTTATCTCAGCTATGTCTATGTGGGTATGAAACAAAATAATAAGAACACAAATACAAATGCTGGAAATGAGCCTCCACCAATGGGTGCACATACCATACATACCTTTATAATGCTTTGGCAGGTGGACAGTGGCAGTCCCACCAAACTGGTTCCATTGATTGACATGATCTGGTCTCCTATGTTCAGTCTACCAGACCTCTCAGCTGGCCCAGCATGCATCATGTTGGCAATAATGACTGTAGGGAGGATGGAGCCCCATCCACTCTCCACAATGACCACGCCCAGAATCTCCCCCTTAGCTTTCTCTACAAACACCTGTGGTCACAGCAGGCAGTCGACAGGCACAGAGAAACAAAAACAAATCATTTTAAATTACATTTCACTGGAATTCATTTTTTCTGAACTATCATGAAAAAAGGATGCCATATTAATTTGTCATTCTAATCTCTACTACATATTCAGCAGTACAGACATGTGATTATGCAACCTGTGGATGGAAAGCAGAATAAAAAATACTGTTATGAAACCAGAAATGTTTGAAAATACATGCAGCCCTCTTACGTTTTTGCAGTTCTCAGATTTGGAGAAGTGTACGAGGTCATCATTGTACATGTCCTGAGTGTTCAGCAGGTCACTGTATTCCTTTTGGCTAAGGTCCTCAGGGTTAATGCCATTGGCCCGTAAGAATTCTTGATAGGCCACACTAAAGGCCTGTCCAATAGACTGGGCAATTAACTGGGCCTAGAGGACGTGGCAGAGTTAGAAGATATTGGAAAAAAAAGTTTTCAAAGACAGAAGTATGTTGTTGGACTTACATCCTCAGACTCAAACACATGGCAGATCATCTTATACTGGCGCTTGCTGTCTTGACTTGGCTCTGAGGTTTCCACGTTCTCCTCAGAATCAGTGCGAGGCATCCTGCGCCGGGCCATCAGAACCACTATGTTGCCAATGTCAGCAATGTAGGAGATAGTCCGCAAAGGGTGGTCCATCATAGTTTCCTTAAAGGCATAGAAACATTTACAGTCCTCCTCATGTGCACAAGACGCAGATTTTCTGCATTTGTTGTAAGTACTTTAGACTCTAACAATATATGTTAGCAATTAATTGCATTTAAACCCCATACAAACAGTGGGTGTAGGGGAAGTGAAGTAAGGTTTACAAACAATATAAAAATGATAGATAAACGATATACATGAGCTTCTTGCTTTGTCCACTGTTATGCATCACAGTAATATGAGCTGCCTGACTTGAAAAGCCAAACATGTCAACTGTTACAAAACAACCCCATCTCTGATTCATCTGTTCAGAGAACATTATTACCAATGATCTAACATACAGACCATTAATCCAATGTTAACACAGATGTTACCAGAACACTACACAAACTGCAGAATATGCAAAAAATTAAATGGTAATATAGATGAAAGGGAAATGTGTGCCTACAGTGTGAACAGGTACCTGAGAGTCAGCGTTGAGCACTTTTATTCTCTGGGTAGAGATAAAAAGATCCACCTCTGTCATAGGCTGAAGCTCACCCTCAGGTTCCTACACATATACACATACATAGTCAGAAAGCAGTATTAGACACGGTGATATGTCTCAAAACCAGTACAGCACACGGGATTAGGCAAACATGACCAAACAGCTAAAGTGGTCAGTAAAAACAGAGAAGTGCTATGTAAATGCAAGTGTTCTGGGTTTAAACTGGTCACAAATTGGCTGTGTGCAGGCAGGAACAGGACCCAAACACAAACTCACAGATGAAAACGTGAACTCAAAAGAACACAGCTTTATTGCTGAATGCAAACCAATACAAAACTAAACCGGGAAAATTCTAATAATAATACAGTCCAGGAAACATGGAGAGCCATGAGGGACACGGAGCAACACGTGACTGAGGGAGACGCTGACATAAATACACAGAAAGATAACGAGGGACGTGGGAGCACACGGGGAACACAGCTGACACGAATAACCATTCAAGACAGGGGAAGCCAGACTGAACAGAGTGAACATGAAAACATGGGACCTTCACAATGAAAAAGGAAACATGATGCAGGAGTGGAGGAGAGGCAGACGAGAGGGAGCGAGGGAACACGAGGGAGAGCACAGACGTGACGGGCTGGGGAAACATGGATAACATGAAGGAATAAAAAGCACAAGAACTCACACAATTAAATAAACAGTGACACACAAAGGGCAAAGACACAAGGGGAGCCTAAATGTACAAAGGTTAACACAGAATAAACTCAGGATACCACTAAGAATAATAGACCATAACACAACGGGCCATAAAAACAAGGAACACAAAATGCTGGTTCAAAAGGACCCTGAACCATGACAAAACTGAACAATCATTAACATGAATTTATTAATCGTTTTAGTTTCACACCACAAATTAGGTTCCTCCACTTGCCAAATCTCACTTTAACCTCTGATTTTATTACATTAAATTAATAAATAAACCTGTGCTCATCCTGCAGTATAATTAAACTCCACAAACTACAAACTATAACTAAAACAAATCACATGAGTTATTTTGTCCCATGAAGTTCTAAGAACAAACGAGGGTATATACTCTGCTGTCAAAAGTATTTGCCCCTTCATGATTTTTTGGTTTTTGAATATTATTTGTTTTATTTATGTTTTATCCATAAAACGTTAATTTTAACCAATGATAAACAAACTAAATGCAAAATGCAGTTTTTCAATGATGTTTTCTTTAAGATCATAAAGTAATCCAGGTCTGGTCCTATGTGGAAAAGTAATTTTCCCTTAAATCTAATAACTGTTGTTCCACCCACGGCAGCAAGAACTGCAATCGAGCATTTACAGCGTGTCTTTTGTATCACGCAAAGATTGGCTCAGTCTTCTTTACATCTTTATTTGGTTTCTGAGCATGAAAAGTCTGTTTAAAGTCAGACCAAAGCATCTCTTCTTCTTGGTGTATTTTGGTTCATTGTCTTGTGATCGTTGCTCCACTTGAGCTCACAAACTCATGGCTGGACATTTTCATTCTGTTAACAGGGCAGAATTCATGGTTCCATCAATTACTGCAAGTCATCCGGGTCCTAAAGCAGCAAAGAATCCAGAGGCTATCACACTAACAATACCTGCAGTTTGCAGTGGTTTCTTCTTGAAATTCTCCCATGAATATCACGGTGCACAGTCTCTTGCTGTTGAATGTTGTTTTGGGTTTTTGTGCCCTCCTGGTTGATATGCTCATGGAGTTTTTTTTCTATTTGTGGATGATGTCTCTAACTGTTGTTTGCTGGAGTTACTACACTTTTATTCCTATCCTTAATCCTCCTGCTGCACATCATTTGGAGCTAAATCTTTCTGTCAAGCCAACTGACACAAGTCTTTTTTGAGTGAGTGAATCTAACCAGCATCATCAACTTAAATTTAAACTGATGTCTGCTGATGTTGTCAAGCAAGTTGATACATCATTTTGCCCTACCATACCGTCTAGTCTCACATTCAGCTCATTATAAACCTTTTCTAGTGCTTTTACCTCCTTTGTCTTTATTCTAGACTCTAACTACTCCTGACTATTCATCTTTGTCTTTGTCAGCCTCGTCCTCTAAATACTTTCCAGTACTTCCTCCTTCCACCACCAAGTCTCACCTTCTTTGCTACCTTTACTCATCTACTTAATGTCTAAGTAAATTATAAATTCATTTATTATTTGCTATTTTAATGAACAATAAAAAGAATCATTAAAGCACTTCTAAATGAACAATGAATCCATTAACAGACAGTAAAAAATAGAAAGTGGACTTGCAGAAATAAAGCTAAACACTTCTTTGCAAGACACAGAACAATCTGAACTCTGAAGAGAACACAGAAATCAAGAGGTGAACCTTCTGTGAAGATACAGTGGTTTTCAGACATGTTGAAATTCAAGGAAAAAACAATTCGAGACGTCAAATATTTGTCCAAATAAAAAAAAAGTGCTTTGGATGTTTTTACCAGGACATCAGTCAAAGAGCTGCAAAAGAAGAAGTCTTTGTGAAACATGTTTAGGAAAACACCCAAAGTTTTTACAGGAAGATCACACAGGGGCAAACAGAGGAGAGAAGTGCAGTGATGAGCATGGGGAGAGTGTAAAAACTCAAAAAATGCTGAGTCAATGGAAGGAACAGAGCGTAAACACACTCCTAAACCATCAAATGAAGCTACATCAAACAGAGTAGTGCAAAGCATGGACAGCATGTACTCCTCTACAGTTGCCCCAGTATGGATATCTACATCAAGTGACCCAGAGAATGAAATTCTCGTATATGCACTGCATGATAACCAAAGCGTTACCACATTCATCATGCAAGAGGCAGAAGCTCTGGGAACAAAACGTGAGCCAGTGGAGTTAAAGCTCTCCACACTTTCATCCAGAAATACAATCATCCCAAGTCAGAGGTTAGCTGGACTGCAGGTGAGAGGTTTCTGTTCGTCAAAGAAGGTTTCTCTCCCTGTAACCTATTCAATAGAGTTCATTCCTGCCAATCTAAGTCACATTCCTACACCACTGGGAAATAGTGGTCTCGACTATGCATCCATTGGAGTGTGAATGTTAGCTAAGCAGCACTAAAGTATAGAAGAAAGTGCTTGTATGAATGGTAAATGGGTGTGAATGAGGCATGTGGCATAGAGCACTTTGAGCACTCCGGGAGAGAAGAAAAGTGCTATATAAGAATCAGTAGCTTCTACCTGCAACACTATCAAGTTTGGGGGGTGGGGGGGGGGACAAGAACAAAGGAGCTGAAACTGAACAACCACATCTGCTATTTAGCTAGCCTTATCAATATCCCAGAAGCAATTGTGGTTGCAAGGACAGCCTTGACTTCATCCTTTGTTTGTTCACATTTCCCGAGGCAGTTCTGAGTGGGAGCTGTAATGACCAATGAGGGGAACTGTAATTATAATCTACAGTGCTGTATTTAAGTGTTTAAGGAAGTTCTGTCTGAAAAAAGGGCAATGGCAAATGTTTGAACATGAATTTACAATTTTTGCAATACTGTTGCTGTAAATTCAATATATGCTCTGTTCAGTACAAGGACTGGGAACAAATGTTAAATTATAATGTTTCTAATTCAACATTATGCAGGTCATCTATTGTGCGACCTGTAGTCAGGTTGTTGTTGAGGTTGTTTTTTTCAACCAAAGAGACACAGAGCACACACCACAGATCATGGTTGTGGTATGTGCTCTGTGGCCATGATGCCAGGTCTCTCTTGGAAATGAGATTTTTAATCTCAGTGAGATTTTTACCTGGATAAATAATAACTGAACCCCACAAACCCCAATAGTGTCAGAATATTCAGACTGTTACCTGCATCGAACAGTACATGGATTTCTTACATGACAAAAACTTTTCTATTTTACCAAGAATGAGATTTTCCAGGTTACATAGACAGTCCAACGTGTCCAATGTCCAACATAAAACAATGCAAAGTTGGCATTTAGATTCAGCAAAACGATAATTCATCAGAATGACATTTTAAAAGTATCAAAGGACAACGATAACTCGATAATCATATAGACACTGAAATGGACAGAGAGTAAAACACATGAAAAGCTGCACTCAGCAGTGATAAGGATAAGATAGAAATGTAGGTACTGCACCTTCTTCTTGTTCTGGGCCAATTTCTGAGCCATCTGCCAAGCATGGAATAAAGCAGACAGGACAATCACGGGTTAGGTCAATACACAGTAAAACGTGGATTTGTGTATTAAATAACTGTCAATGGTGTGACATAAATATTAAATTATGTTACACCTCCAAAAGGCTAATGCTCCAGCCTTTCAACAACCTATATATATACAGAATATTAATGATTAACAAACAAGGATTGTCTAAGTAACCCAGGCTTGTAAGCAGCACAGTAAAATTGATTTAATGCAGTCGGTTACCTAGATTTCCCAATGCATGCTAACCATGTGCATTGGAAAATATCCATATGGAGATTTTACTGTTTATTTGTGGATGATGAATTGCATGTATAATATTTATTCCCTGTATATAGTAAATAATACACCTTATGTAGTGTGAACTTCCACGGCCCACAGTGCTTTATTTATAGTGCCTTTTGTGTACACCAGTAGTCGAGCTGCTCTTGGGCCACTTTGGCGGACTCACACTCCGTCACTTGCTCTGTCCACTCTTCTCCCTGTAAGATCCCAGCACCCTACTCAAACAGGGGAGACATGATGAGATGATGGAGATCAGCCTCCCCTGACACCACACCCTGAATCCGCTGCTCAACCCCCTCCCCTGCAGTCGAGCCATAAACCACACCCCGCCACATACCCCCATCACTTCACATAGAGCGGGGAGCCTAGGTTAAATCTTACTGCACATCTGTCATTCTCCTTTGCAGATGTCTTCATGCAGTCATGTCCATGTCTTTGTCACGTCCATGCTATTAGTTGCTTATTAATCATTTCGATTGCTTGCAGCCTAATCTACGATCCTGCCATCATCACCGTCCTGGAAACACTCATATAAAATCCACAGCCATCCAGCAGTTCTCTTGTCAGCAAGGGCAATCTAGCTCTGGCTTTAGCGCTGGGCAATTGCACAGGAGCTTGTTTCCATTATGTCATCCGCAAGCCTTAACATGCTCCCGTCAGCAAGTTTTGCCAACGGAAGCAGGCGATAGCAGCAACAGCACACAAATTTCTCCCATTTGTGTCTTTAATATTCACACAAGTGTCGAAGAATCAGAAAGGTAAAGTCCAGTTTAAATTGTCAAGGGTAAAATGAAGGGAATGGGGGCGACTGCAACAAGTCGTCCCCATTCCCTTCATTTTACCCTGAGCACTCGGCTATGACGAATCTCTTATCTCTTGCTGTTTTGCAATCATCTTACTTTTAGCTGAAATTTTCTTTTGTTAACACTAAATCCAGACTCCATATATTTCAGATCAGATCAGATCATACTTGCTGGCCCAGACAGTCCCTGTTAACGAGCTCAAATTCCCAGTCTAATCAGCCCATTTATTTCGGCAGCCCAATCATTCAATCAGTCATGTGTGTCAATATTATTTAATCCTGTATGACCAAATCAACTCCAGCATTCTAGCAGTTATAAAATTCATTCTCTCATCTGTAGAGTGGAAAACTATAAATGTTTTTAGCTCTAACAGTCATGCTGTCACAGTCCTGGGTCAGTGATCCAGTGTTTTGAGTTTTGCATTATTATTGAACTTTGATTTTGTCAGTATTTATCATTTCTAGTCTTTTGGTTTCTGTGTTAGTGTTCTTTGTATTCTTGCCATGGTCCTGAGTCTGTGGAAGCAGTGATTTGGGGCTTGGTGCATTATTATTATTATTATTATTATTATTTGTGGACTCATGTTCTAGCTTTGGGATGATTTGTGTTCTGGTTCTGGGATTCTGGGTTGGTGCTCCCTCTGTTGGTCCCTGGTGTTAGTGTTTCCTCTGTCTCGTCAGGTTAATCAGGTCCAGCTGTGTCTCACACCTGTGTGTGATTTCCCAGTGTCCCTCTGTGTGTATTTCTGTTGTGTGAACTCATGTGCTCGTTACTGGTCCATCTGTGTTCGTCTCCTGGAAAACTGTCTGTGACCTTCTTGTGAATCCACTGTGTGCTCTCCCTGCTGTCCCCCTTTGTGTTCCAGTTGCCGTTCAATAGTTTAGTTTCTCCCAGTTTAGATTTTCCTTAGTTCTGTTTTTGCCATCCCCACTTTGTGTTTGCCTTTTGCAATAAACCTCCCTCGCAACTCCAGTAAGTGCCTGCATTCGAGTCCTCTTTCCCACACATCAGCAGCCGTGACAATTCGGGTTTTTGTCTCTGTGTTCCATGGTTGCTCTGTCTCCCCTGTCAGCTGTATCCCCTTGTCAAGTCTGCGTCTATGTGTTGTGTTTCCTGTTTTACTTTGTAAGTCTGTGTCTCATGTCAGAGTGTCTAGTTTGGCTTCCCCTGGTCTTATTGTGTTTGATTACTCCCAGCTGTGCTCTCCTCCTGTGTCCCATTCCCTCGTTATCCCTCCGCGTATTTTAGCTGTGTGTTTCTTTCAGTCAGTGTCGCATCGTCTCCTCATGCTGTGTGTAGTTCTCCCTGAGATCAACGTCCCTAGTTTCTTGGTTTTGCAGTGTTTTGTATTTAGTTCCCAGTTTCTACTTTTTGGTTTTGCAAGTATTTTTTGTGTGCAAGTTTTGCCACTGCAATAAAGCAGCCTCCTTGAGTTCATTCCTCTGTCTGCGTGTCCTGCATTTTGGGTCCTACATCCTGCCTGCCACAGCCGTTTCATGACAGAACGACGCGACCACACAATGGACTCAGCAGCACTCGCTCCGTCTGAAGAGCTCTGGAAGGATCTCATTCATTCCGTGGATCAGCTATGCAACCAGTGGCTGGATTTTCCTGAGGAGGAGTATCGTCGCGCTGTAGCTAGCCGGCTACAGCGACTGGTTTCTGGTCTCCCCTGGCTACTGAATTCTCTTCACCCACTTATACAGGACTTTCTTCTTAATACACTGCATCTCCACCGCCCAACTGCAACCGCTCACCTGCCCAGCCTGCAGGAGGACGAATCAGGCGATTCGCAGGGTCCTCCCTCTTTCCGGAGAAAACGGCCTTCACGCTGCCGTCACCCCTCGCTTGCTGAGCAATTTCAAGTGGTGAGTAAAAATGACTGTTTTACGCACCGCGAGCGGCCAGCTCACACCAGCACAGGCTTTTTTAAAGCACTGGGGATAATTATCGTTCCACCCAGCATTTCCACACCACAGCAGGCACAGCCACATCAGAACTTCTCCACATCACCATCAGTTTCCCCTGCCTCTCCAGCCCCTTCTTCTCGGTGGAAGCGATGTCCACGCCATGGGCAGTCATCACCAGATGTGGTGAATCAAAAAGACTGTGTTCATTCTGCTCCTTCCGAGCCGGGACTTAATAACCGTGTGTCAGTCATTCCTGAGTCTATAAACTCTGTCTGCTAACTCTGGTTTTATAAAGTTAGAAATCAATTTCTTCCGAGGCCACATTTTCTGGCTCCATGGATTGTAGAGGAGTTTTTCCTGCTCCTTCCGAGCCCAGGAATATAATAACACATACAGTTGATGTTGGCTTCGAGTCTGCTTTCGTAAAGTCTGTTTCTGCTGTTAAAAAACTGGCTTTTCCAGAGACTGTAATTTTCCCCAGGGCTTCCCCTGACTTGAGTTGCTGATCTCAGCTGGCTCTGGACCCCTGGAGGTAACGGAACCTGCACAGATTCAGTTATTTGGGCTTAAATCTTTTCTGTATGACAGATTTCAGATTCTGATATTTAAGACATTTTCTGTTGTGATTCCATAATTTGATATAAGTTCTTGAACTGAAGTAAAGTTTTCATCTTAAAGAACATGTTCTGGTGTTTTGTTTTGTTTTTTGTTTTTTTTATCCCCTTCCTATGCCCTGACTGTACTGATCCAAATAGGTATCAGTTTACATAGGATAAGTGTTTTTTGTGTTTTTGTTTTTTTTTAAATTCTTTTGGGATTTACTTACCTGAAACATTGAGTATGCACCCAGACACAGTGAAAGAAATGTTTTTCAGTCAACACTGCATCGCCATGCTCAGTGCTGCCCAGGTTCATGTTGGGTTTTGTGTTATTAGAACATAGTTTTAAATGACTGAGCCCAAACTTTCAAAATGACAATAAATTACTGATCAGCTTTCATAGTGATTTTTTTTTTTTTTTTTTTTTTTTTTAAATTCAAATACAGATAAATTATAAAAATATTTCACTGTTTTATCAAAACAGTGAACGATATTTTACCTATTCCCCACTGCTGGGTAAGTGCCTACCAGAAACAGCTCTTTAATATTATTCTTGCTGGTCTCTCTATGAACACTATGAATGTTTGTAAACAAACAACTCTACCCTTCAAACAGTCAAAAGTAATTTGATTTGCACAAACCGGACTTTGAGAGTAAAGAGTTACATGCAGGGGTTTGGATCCGCTGTAATGCTTGCGATGCAAACACTTTCATGTGCACGATGCCTTCTTTGTGCTCGTGGAAAGTGGACGCAGTAAATTCTGCACGTAGGAAATTAATTTTTTTTTTTTTCTCATGCTGAACTTTTGAACTATAAATAATTCCACACAATGCTGCAAGTAGTCAGAGTTGTTCTGGTGCAGAAGCGAGGTCGATACAATGGCTGGTTTATATACACAGACACTGAATTACTGAGTCTGGGACTCTGTGCAGACAACTTCACACTATAGTGTGTCTGAGTCTGAACTATGTGTGTTTTTTACCTTAATCCGACTGACAGCTTCCTGTGCCTGCATCATTCGAATGTTCTTTGATGGTGTCTTATCTGACAGCAGCTGAGTGGAGCCAAGGTAGTTGGCTGCAAAGATGATTCCATCAATTAGGTCATCTGGGTCACAGGGACCTGGAACTGGAGTATGACACAGAGTTCAGATTCACTACATGACTGACACACACACACACACACACACACACACACACACACACACACACACACACACACACACACACACACACACACACACACACACACACACACACACACACAAATGCATAAAGGCTAAACATAAGTGATTTTCCTTCAGATAGGAACAGCTTCTCCTCAGGCTGAGTTTGACTTTTTATAGGATTAAAGTCCTGAGGAAACATTAAGTGCACCCTTACTGCTTCCATAGGAATGAACAGGGTACAGCAAGGTGATGATAATGACACGTACGTGATTAAATGATCAACAGCAAGTGTAACCCCATCATTAAAAATAGAACTTTTGACAGTTTGGGGCTCTGAAGCAGTCAGAGCTGAACAATTTCCACTGAACAAACCAAAGTGGAAATGTTTGGTCACATCTAGCAAAACCACACACAGCATATCAGTACATAAACTCACACTAACTGCCAGCCACAGTGGTGATTTGGATTTGTAGCCATAGGAACTATGCAGCTTGCAGTCACTAAGTCATCCATGAACTCCTCTGTATACTGAAATCAGACGGGAAACAATCTGTCCAATAGCTGATGCTTGGCCAAAGCTGGGTCATTCAAGAGAATAGCGACTGTAACTGCACCAAAATAAACCAGCTGATAAAGAAAAGGTGCTGCTATAGGCCGGGCAAAGTCCTGAGCTCAACTCAAGAACTGTTCACAAGCAAATGCCAGCAAGCTACAATGAACTAAAGATCCACAATTATATAACAGTGTGGTAAAGTCATACAGAAAAAATATTTAAAGTCATTGCTGCTAAATGTTGTGGTAGAGAACAGGGACTCATTGGGTGTACTTGTTTTCTCATCACTGCAACAGTATCCATATTTCGAATATGTAACAACAACATAATCGACCTCTGTGTCGGTACATGGCATAGAGCAGTGGTTCCCAAACTTTTTTTGCTTGGCCCCCCTTTGTTTTACAAGAAAAATGTTCACGCCCCCCACCACGCAAACACATCCTCCAACCACCCATATTTTGCTCCATTGCGGTTTATTTCACACCTCAAACATTTAGTAAACAATTAAGCAAATACAAGTAAACTGCAATAAATTACAGGTAGTAATAAAATAAACTACTAACTCTTTTACGCTACGTCCACACCTACACGGGTATTTTTGAAAACGCAGCTGTTTCGTCCACACGTAAACGCAAAAACTGAGATTTCTTAAAACTCCGTTTTTGCGTTTACGTGTGGACGAGGAGTACAGAGTTCGTCACGCAACGTCAAAGGTATGTGCCTTTTTTCACGTCACGCTGTGCGCCACGTTATTGTTTACATGAGATGAATTGCAGAATGGCAGATAGAGACAAAATACTGTTAATCTGACTATCTGCAGGTTTTACATGCTTACATACACACACGCAGTTACTGTCCCTCCATTTACGGTGTAATTATTTTATGTGTAGTTGTTTTTTTTCCTGTGTAATAATATTCAACATCGCTATGGGTGGCTGTAGCTCAGGTGGCAGGGCAGGTCAGCCACTAACCAGAAGGTCGGTGGTTCGATCCCAGGCTGCCTCTTGGCTGCATGCCAAATATCCTTGGGCAAGATACTAACCCCATGTTTGCCTACTGGTGGTGGTCAGAGGGCCCGGTGGCGCCAGTGTCCGGCAGCCTCGCCTCTGTCAGTGCGCCCCAGGGCAGCTGTGGCTACAGTGTAGCTGCCATTGCCAGTTTGTGAATGTGTGTGTGAATGGGTGAATGACTGAATGTAGTGTAAAGTGCTTTGGGGTCCTTAGGGACTGAGTAAAGCGCTTTAAAGAGCTAACATCTGCAAAATGTCAGGAGTAGTTAGTCATTACAACAAGTGTTTGTGAACTAAAAATCAAGAATGTGGGATACTGTTTGTCCGTGATTTGGAGAGCCCAGCGCGTGCTCGCAGGGGAGACCTACCTTGGCACTTGTGCAGGTGAAGCCAAAGGGAAGATATGCTTCACCATATTTTCTAGTCTTTGGCTTGGAAGGAAGTTGTTTTGGAAACATATTCAGCGATGCTTCATCTCCTGCTTTGCGTTTGTGTGGGAGTCCAAGCGTTCGGTTTTTTTTTGTCTTTTCATACCGCGCCCCCCCTGCAATGGCTCTGCGCCCCCCCTAGGGGGTGGGCCCCACACTTTGAGAACCTCTGGCATAGAGGAACAGTGGGTGAATTATATCCTTAAACTTACTTACAGGATTGAAATTTTACATTTTGAAAGAAGCCAGCTGAACTGAATAACAGACGAAATGTTATGTTGAGGCTGTCACTCTTATTATTTGTGACAGTATTGTTGTAATTTTTATTAAAAACTGGAAAACAAAGCATTTTAACTTTTGGTCTTTTTTTCTCTGTGGTATCAAAGAGTTTGACTCATCTTTGCCCAAAAGTGGAATAAAAGCACTTAACATCCAGGTTTTTGGTTAAATTGATGTAATGTTAAAACAGAGTTTATCTGTATGTTATGTAATAGTTAATCAAGCTTGATTCTAATCAAAGTCATGAATAAATGTATCAATATGATGAATAATACAATGTAGTTTGAGTTATGACTATGATGTGTTCTTGGCTCTCTGTGTGTGGGAGTAAAGACAGAGGTGTGAGACTCTCTGACTTTAACGTGTATGATTTAAAAAGGAAATAATCCAGAGTACACTGTGATTGTGAAAGTATTCCTGTGTAACTGAGACGTCAGGTTGGAATTATAAAGACGCATGATATTCATGTGTGACTGAGTTAAAAACATGTAAACGGAAGGAGAGGTAAGTGACGGAAGTGACGGACAAGGTAAGCGACTCATGTTGTAACTGACGTCAGACGCCGGAGATTTTGGCGGAAAATTAAGCAAATGGTAGTTTAGATTTGTACAAATTCCTTTAAGCTTCAGTATTACCAAATACACTTATCAATTGTCTTATAACTAACAATATTTGTCTTAATAATCTCCAACACCCTGGAGAACAACGGGGAGAGTTTAGAGGCTCTCCAAGATTACATTGATCAGTGCTTTCAGGATCTCGTGATGAAGAAGGCCCAGAGTGCATCTTCCCCGGCCAAATCTGAGACGCCATCGTCGAAAAGACTTCGCCCGGCAGATTCCCCCGGCACAACATCGCCAGCCGGCAAAGATATTGCCGACATACTGGAGTCAATCGACAAGCGATTGTCCAGCTTCGACGCAAGGCTGTCCTTGGTGGAGATTCTTCACCGGGAATTTAAATGCTTGCGAGAATCCCTGGAGTTCAGCCAGCAGCAGGTGGAAACGCTCGCTGCTGAAAATGCCACGCTAAGGGAGTCGGTGAAATGTCTCACAGAAAATGTTACCCAGCTCAATAGAGAAAATAAAAAAATAAAAGAAACAGTTATTGATCTACAAGCTCGTAGCATGCGTGATAACCTGGTATTTTCTGGTATTCCAGAAGCCGCTGGAGAGGACGCGGAGGCCACGGTAAAAAACTTCATCAAAAACCACCTGAAGCTGCCGGAGGACACGGTGAAGAACATCGTCTTCGATAGGGTGCATCGCCTCGGCCCCATTCGGGCTACGGCCGGGAGACCACGTCCTATCGTGGCCAAATTCGGCCACTTCAAACAAAAGGAACATGTGAAAAGCCGCGGCAGGGAATTAAAAGGAACGGACTTCAGCGTGAACGACCAGTTCCCCAAAGAGATCCTGGAACGACGCAGGGTCCTCTTCCCAATCCGACGCGGCTTCATCCAGAAGGGCTCCCGCGCTGTCATCGCTGTGGACCGGCTGTACGTGGACGGACAGCTCCACCGCGACCCCGACATCACTCCGTGGCTGTATTAACTTCACACCAGATAAGAATCCGCTACACCCTTTCCCCATCCACTCACACTAACTTGCATTAACATCTGTTTAACTTACCAGTATCAAATCGCATCTTAGGTGTGATATCATAGCAGTATTAACACCATCACTCTCCGTCAATGGTTTGATTAGAATGTTTCCGGTTTTTCTTTTTTTTTTTTTTTTTTCTCTCTTCTTGTTTTTTCTTCTCTCCTTTTCCCCTCTTGTTTTTATGCTGCTCACCCTTGTCCTTGGTTTCTTTCTTTTTTCTTTCTTTCACTGCTTCGATCACCTGCTTCCACACTCATCCACAAACAACATCCTTTATTTCGACACATACGCACAGCACGATCACGCACAGTCATGCGCTCAACGGCAGCACATTTACATCACTCAGACAGCGCACACAGTTGTATAGGATACACACATTTAAGCCAAGCGTACTCATCTTAGTAAATATGCAAACACATAGTCAGACTCAGGGAGCATCTCGCCACACACTTTTTCTCTCTCTCCCTCTCTTTATTTATGAACAAGTGATGTATTCTCTCCACCTGTCTAAGCGACACACACAGCATACACCCCTAGTTATACACAGACATCTATGGGTGCACTGAGATTCGTTACATGGAATGTAAATGGAGCTGGCTCCAGAGAAAAGAGGTTAAAAATATTTAACCAACTCAAAAAACTACAGGCAGATGTTGTCCTTTTACAAGAGACCCACAGACCTCTTAGAGGTTCGAATGAACTTAAAACACCTGAGTTTCCTAATGTGTTCTCAGCTTGTTATAATTCTAGACAAAGGGGAGTAGCAATTTTAATACATAAAAATATTAATTTCACAGTACTCGATACAGTTATAGATCCAGAGGGCAGATTCTTAATCATTAAACTATCTATACTTGATAAAAAGCTATGTATTGTAAGTGTATATGGTCCAAATGTTGATGATCCCTCATTCTTTCACAGTTTTTTCAGTGCACTCTCTGAACACTTAGATGGCACACTTGTTCTTGGAGGCGACCTCAACCTTGGACTAAATGAAGAAATGGATAGGCTCAATACAGCAGGAACTCAGCGTAATTGGCAGTCCACAAATATAATCAAACAGTATATGAGCGACTTTGGTCTTTGCGATGCATGGCGCTCCCTTCACCCCACCAGTAAGGAATATACTTTTTTCTCACATGTTCATCACTCCTACTCTCGTCTGGATTATTTTTTGGTCAGCAGCTCACTGCTGAGTGACATTTCAGACACTGAGATTCACCCTATAGCTGTCAGCGATCATGCTCCTCTATCTTTAACACTAATGCACAAGAATAATACTACGCCAAGTAAAAACTGGAGATTTAATACATCACTGCTTAAAGATGAAGACTTTATTAAATATTTTAAAAAAGAGTGGACTTCATATTTAGACTTTAATGACACTCCCGGAACATCAGCTTCTGTTTTATGGGAAGCAGGGAAAGCCGTGATGAGAGGTAAAATAATTTCTTTCTCATCACATAAAAAGAAAAAAGAAAACAAAAATATTCAGGAATTAGAAAAAACCATCAAATCACTAGAAGAAGCCTACGCGTCCCACCAAGATCAGGAAACATTGAACAAAATACGCAAAACAAAACTAGAATTAAATGAGATAATTGATAAAAAAACAAAATTCTTAGTACAAAGACTACGCTTACAAAATTATGAACATAGTAATAAATCCGGCCAATTTCTAGCAAACCAGCTAAAAATAAATAAAGAAAAAACAACTATATGTGCTGTTCAAGATTCATCTGGGAACACAATATATGAACCGAAACAAATAAACAACATTTTCAGGGATTTCTATAAAACGTTGTATTCACCACAAATAAACCCATCTAAAAAGGAAATTGATCAGTTTTTAGACAACATAACTCTCCCAAAATTATTAGACACTCAAGCAATGGCACTGGATTCGCCACTGACGCCAGGTGAACTCCAGGAAGCCCTGATAAATATGCCCAATAATAAGGCTCCAGGTCCAGACGGCTTTCCTGCAGAATTCTACAAAGAATTCTGGACGATTCTAGCACCAGTTTTTTACAGAACGTTGTTGGAAATCAAAGAAAATGGCAGACTTCCACCAAATATGAATTCTGCAAACATTAATCTCCTGCTAAAACCAGGCAAAGACCCTGTATATCCCTCAAGCTATCGTCCAATATCCCTTATAAATGTAGACCTTAAAATAATTTGCAAAGCTCTCTCAAAGAGACTAGAGAAAACAACCCCCCTCTTAATTCATCCTGACCAAACTGGTTTCATAAAAGGTAGGCACTCATCAACAAATACACGTAGATTACTTAATTTGATAGACTACTCATACAGTAAAAACCTTGAAACTACAATATTTTCTCTAGATGCAGAAAAAGCGTTTGACAGAGTTAACTGGAAATTTCTATTTGCAACTTTACACAAATTTGGTTTTGGATCTTCTTTCATCAACTGGTTAAAAATATTATATAATTCCCCAACAGCTTGTGTCAGAACAAATGACCAGACATCCTCCAGCTTCTGTCTCCTGAGGGGCACCAGGCAGGGATGCCCACTCTCCCCTTCACTGTTTGCAATTTTTATCGAACCACTAGCAGCAGCAATTAGACAGAATTCAGTAATTAAGGGCATAAAATGCAAGAACGTGGAACATAAAATCAGCCTTTATGCGGATGATGTGTTACTCTTTCTCCAAAATTCACAAACCAATATCTCTGGGGTGATTGAACTGATAAACTCTTTTGCAAGAATATCAGATTACTCAATTAACTGGTCAAAATCTACAGTCCTTCCGATTAATTGCTCCTTCCATAATTCCTCTTCTACTCCACTGCAATCGGGAAATATAAAATATTTAGGTATTAATGTTTCTCCCAAGCTTGCAGATCTAACTAAATTAAACCATATCCCACTTTTAAAGAAAGTAGAAGGTGATCTGGCTAGGTGGAAATGTCTACCCATATCACTCATGGGAAGGGTTGCCGCTATAAAAATGATGGTATTACCAAAAATAAATTATTTATTCTCAATGATCCCAACTAAACCGCCGCAAGATTGGTTCAGAGCTCTAGATTCATATATGTCCAAATTCCTTTGGAAAAATAAGCCCCCACGTATAAGCTTAAAAACACTACAAAAGACCAAGGATAAAGGAGGATTAGAACTACCTAACTTTCAGCACTACTTCTTGGCCAACAGGCTTCAGTTTATCTCAGGATGGCAAAAACATACCCTCTTAGATGAACCTTGGCTAGATGTAGAACAAGCACTTTGCAATAATCTAGAGATTTCAGATCTACCGTTTATCAGCTCAAACATCCAACGACATGAATGCTTCAAAAGCGTCAACATCAGCTCCTCTCTGACAGCGTGGTGGGAGTTTCTGAAGTTGACAGAGTCTCCATTAATCCCATGCAAACGTACACCTATCTGGAACAACCCTGACATATTACAAAACAATAATATGATAAACTTTTCAGATTGGAGTAGTAAAGGAATCAAATATTTAGAACATATACTAGAAGGAACAGAATTTATTTCATTTGACAGACTAGTTACACAATATGGGATCAACAAGAAAAGATTTTTAGAATATCAACAAATTAAATCCATAGTAAAAAAGAGATTTAAACCGGGTCAAGTTGAACTACAAACACCACCAAGTGTGGTTCAATTTCTTACTCTTAAAACCCCCAAATTACTATCCAAAATATACAGAATGCTTTCTAAAACAGATGAATCAATATCACTTCCTATTGCAAAATGGGAAGCGGATTTATCAGTTAACTTAGACCAAAACTTCTGGTCTCAGATTTGCTTAAAAACCTTTCATTTAATTAGAAATCCCAGTCTTCAATTAATTCAATACAAAATACTACATAGAGTGCACTATACAGGTCATCGGATGTTCAAGATGGGCTTTACGTCTACCAACAACTGCTCACACTGCCAAACCAATTCACCGGACAATTATATCCACGCTCTTTGGTTCTGTCCACCAGTTCAGAAGTTTTGGCGTGAGATATGTGAAGACTTATCAAAGTGTCTGAAATGTAACATTCCAACTTCTCCTTTAGTATGTTTGTTGGGCAGCTTAGATAATGTCACTACGGAAAAGAATATAGCCCATATGGTTTTCACTGCCCTATGCATAGCCAAGAAAACAGTCCTCATGAACTGGAAAAATAAAAATAATCTTAATTCTAACCAATATAGAAATTATCTATTAGATTACATTAGTCTTGATACAGCCTCTGCCACCACATCAGATCAATTGCTCTGGGCTCCTTTGATCAGCTCCATCACCTAGTGGGGGTGGGGGGGCCATAGTTTGGTCCCACCTTCACTGTTGTGATTGGTGTGGGGGTAGGGACAGGCTTAGGGCGTCGGGGGGTTCCCCAGGAGCATCTTCCTTGGGGGGCTCAACCCGGGGTAGCGGTCATGGCCAATTAGGGGCTCTGTTGGCTCTTAGGTGACGGTTTCCTCGTGGCTGCGTGCAGCGGGGCTAGGGGAGGGTCTGTGCTGACGGACGTGGGTTACTGACCTGGTAGCCTGGCTGCCCCTGGGTGGGTCCGGGATGGGCGTGAGGTTCTGGGGGCGCTCCGTCTCTGGGCTGGGGCCCTGGCCGGGCCTCAGGGGCTTGGGTCCTGGTTGGTGTGTTGCCGAGGTTGTGGGCGGGTGGGTGTATGGGGGCCCGGCCCTGGCGCGGGGTGCCGCCGGTGCATCGAGCCACCTGGGGGGCTCTTCAACTGGTGGGGGAGGTTGTCACATCTTGCAGGAGCTTTCCTCTCTTCAGGAACTCTCTCTGCAGGAGGGGGAGATACAGGAGTGGTGGAGGAAGATCTCAGCCTGGGCGTCTATTGTCTTGTGTAGTCTGGAAGATGAGTGGATGATGGGGTGGGTGCAGTTTTCTCTGTGGTGGGGTCGGGTGAATTGTCCCGGGCTCTGTGGGGCCGGGGGGCGCTGCTGCACTGGGCCCCGGTCCGGATGGGCCTGGGCCCCCTTTCCCTGGCGGGTTGCACAGCATGGGGGTGCCTACTGGGGTCAGCGGGGGAGCTGGCCCCAGGGAGGGGTCACTTGCCCCTCCCTTCCTTCCCTCCCCATCTCCAGCGGCCTCCCTCTTCCCGCTCCACCACAATCACCCACACATGCAGGGCCTTGGGGTAGGGGTGTGTCACCAGGATGCAGAGGAGACATCCCCCCCCTCTGTCCCCTTCTGGCTGCCTCTGCCTCAATTTTATCCCACAACTTAGACATTCACATTACTCACACTCTCATTGCACATACATATAGGATCTTGGAGGTGGGCACGCTACACGGATTCCAAACTACCATCAGGGTGTACACCTCACCCCTGGCGTCGTTGCCCACCTCTCAATTTTAAATACATGTAGACATTGAGGGCTAGCAGGAGGGGCTATATGCTTACCTGCTGCTCTGGCAGGTGGCTCCATGCCCTCCTGGGTTTTAAATGCACCTTAGAACACACATACATCAACAGTACATATGAGCGGGTGGAGGGAGGTTTGGAGTCTTCCTACACCCCCGTTCTCTGCGGCCTGCTGGAGCAGGGGGGCTAGGAGGAGGAGTTGGCCGTCCGACTGGGGTCTGGTGTATGGGGCCTCCCTGCTGCTGCGGAGTCGGGGCGGTCTGCTTCTCCCCACCGCAGGGAAAAGGGTTACACCACCTGAGTCTGGGTGCAGTTTCCCCCTCCAGGGGCAAGGGTACCTAGACTCGGGGCTTAGAGTACGCTTGGGGAGTGTGATTGTGTGTACAGCGTCTCTCTATGTCTGTCTCCACGTTGGGTGAGTGTTGAGCAATTGTATATGAGAGCATGAGGGTGGGAATAGATGTTTGTATCTGTGTGTGCCTGTTTGTCTGTGTCTATATGTCAGGTTGGGTATCAGACGCCACCTCTCTGAGGACATCTCAGGCCCTCCAAGGTTTGGAGGCCCATCTCCCCCCACCACTTCCCCTGCCGGTGGCGGACGCCCTCAGACATCGGTGCGTTGGTGGTTCTCTGTCTCCGGGGGTGGGCGCCCAGGTACCCACCGGCTCACTCCTTGGCGGCTGCTTATTGGGGCCTGGAGCCTGGGGCTCGCTCGGGCCACTTTGGGGATGGGGTGCCCTCGGCCTCACGGCCCGGGGCTCGGCCACTCAGGCACAGCTGGCTGCCGGCGGAGCTCACGGGCACGTCACTGCAACCCCCCCTGGCTTCTGCTCCGCGGCTGCTGAGTGACCCCTCATCTGGGACTCTCCTCAGCTCTTTCTGGGATAGTGGCGCGGCTGCCCCTCTGTTGGTCTTCCTTGGTCTCTTGTGTTCTGGGGGCCTCTGGATGTCTGGAGTCTTGATCTCCTCCATACCTGCTTCATGCCCTGGAGGTCGGGGCAGTGGCCCCCCACACCCTCTAGCAGATCATTACATGAAGGAACCTTTTAAAAACAAGCGCGTTCATGCTCACAGGTGTACACACGGGTGATCACACACACAAATTACACCCTTTTTGGCTCCTACCTCAAAGCACACTGTGCGCTGTCGATCTCACGTGCTGCACAATAATGTTTAATATTTAGTATTTACTGTCATATTCTCATATATCATTGTGATCTTGTTTATTACTCTCGTTTTCTTCTGCTTGCTTTCTTTTTTCTTTCTCAACAGGTGATCCAGGTGATCGATATATGTATTTTTTGTCTGCTTATTCTGTTGGTTTTTGTTTTTTGCCCTTTTTCCCCGTCCCTCTTCTCAGGTTTTTTTTCTTTCCCTCTTTCTTTCTCCACATTCTCTCCTCCAGTCAAGTCTGTCCTGTATTCAGCAAGTGAAAATAAAATAAACAATAAAAAGTTGAATCAAATGGACCATTACGGCAAGGCTGGGATGGTCCATTTGGTAAAGTAAATCCGTTGGGCATCTTTCTTCGCCTTTAGACAATAATTCTGATGGCAAAAGAACCAAACGGGACAGGTTAAAAAAAGAAAAAAAAACAAAAAACATGTAAACTGAATGAGACATGACGAAGTGCATATTCATGTGTGACTGACCTACAGCGTGCAAATGTATATGCAGTATACAAACGGGAAAATGTATTGTTGTGTTGAAATGATTATAATGGTTGAATTTTGCTCCAGTTGATCTGTGTGAACGATCACAGAGCAGGAATGACAGAGTGTGGCTCAACATCGGACCGTGGGAATGTCACACAGGGTGACGGTGGTGCTGAGGAGGGGACGCAGAAAGAACTAAAAACTAACCAACTAGTCTAAACTAAAAAACATAAAGTAGGCGTTAAATATGGACTGTTACTACAAAAGATGTTCACGTATTACTAAAGTACAACAAAATAACAAAAAAATAAAATAATTTAAATAATTTAAAAAAACAAACAAACGAATAAATCACAACTGAAAAGTGTGGTGCACTGTGCCGTGCATTATGTCGTGGAAAATTCATGACAACCACTTCAATAAAAGTTAAACAAAAACACAATAAATGATCCAGACATTTTCTTCTGCTTATCTGAAATCAGGTCGCTGAGGCAACAGCCTAAGAAGACCCCCCTCTTACTCCAAACACTGAGCTGTTACCAGGACATCTGTCCAGCATGTCCTGGGCCTACACTGGGGGCTCCTCCCAGTAGGACATGCCCAGCTGGAATACCTTACAACTGAACTCCTCACCCTAACACTAAAGGAGAGTCCCGCAGAGAAAGATCATTTTCTTTGTTTGTATCTGTGATCATATTCCAATAGTGTTAACAAACAGATCAGGCTTAGCCTGGGCCATTAATGACTGACATATGAAATGATCTCATATCATGGAATTGTGGGGCAATCTGAAACTCACCTTCTACATATGTGGGAAAGGATGCAAGGCTTCTCCTGGACTATAAATGAAAAGACAAAAGTATGTTAATACATTGTTAACCGTGTGAGTTGACTACTGAATGAGTAATCCAGTGTTGACCTCACCTCTTTACTGGTGGGAGAGGTTTCAAAGCTGTCGTGCTGTAACAGGTGCTGACTGGAGGACTCTGCGCCTGGTGGAGAAGGTGAAGCTGAACCAGGAGACTGCAGAAAGAGAATGAAAACAAGCAGAATAACAAACACATTTTAATGCAGATCTGTGATTTCCTACTACGTAGAACACTGTTCCAGAACAACATTCAATTCAGTCTTATTTATAGTGCTAACTTTACATTGTAAGGTAAAGAGCCTACAGTTTAATAAAGAAATCTGACCAGTCACACAACCCCCTATGAGCAAGAATTTGGCAGTGGGAAAGAAAAACTCCCTTTTAAGATAAGATAAGATAACCTTTATTAGTCCCACACGTAGGGATGGGTTCTGACATAAACGGTAGTAACCAGACCGAAAAGCAGCGCACATTTTGATACTGTGATACTGTGCAAAGGAGGTAACACCTCGAATCTGAGGAAACACCTGGCGACGCATAGCGTTTTTTTAAAAGCCAAGAAATGCACCGTATTTGATAGCTTGCTGCGAGACCTCACACCGAGCACATCTACTGCGGGTGTGGTGCCTGTTATCGGACCCGGAGTTAGCAACATCCCCCAAGAACCCGAAGAGTAGAGTCCTGGCCCCTAGCCCTGCCAGTGTAGCAGAAATGATGACGGATGATGATGGCAGCAGCAGCCGTTCTTCTCTGCGTGAGCAGCTTAATGTTGTTCGTGTGTAATTTACGTTGAGTAGGCTAACCACGTTATTACATTAATGCATGTAAGGTGAACTAGCAAACACCGTCGTAGTTACATGCGGCTGTCTTCTTGTTTGATAGAGTGATGCCATATATGCCCTATAGCTGCAGAAAAGGCTAAGATTGTTATCTTTTATAAAAAAAACAGCTAAACATGAGAGGTTTTAGGACAAAGTTTGTGTTTTCCATTGTTTAAGCACCGGTTCCAACCAAAGGAGGTGTGTTGTATCAACAGAAAAGACTAACTTGGTTATCATTTTGCAGAAAAAAAGAGACTGCTAAAAATAAAAACATAAGAGGTTTTGGACAAAGTTTGTGTTCTCCATTCTTTAAGCACCGGTTCGAGCACCGTTTAAGCACTGGCACCGTTTCAAAAGTACCGGTTTGGCACCGGTATCGGATAAAACCTAAACGATACCCATCCCTACCCACATTAGTTTTGTTACAGCAGAAACAGGATGAAACCAGGCTCAACAAGGGGCAGTCATCTGACACTACTGATTGGGTGTGAGGGGACAGAGAAGAGAGCGAGAGACGGCATATAGTTCAGTAATATTTTCAGTCAGGCATGGAGTCTCTGAGCACTTCATGAAATCGTAATTAAACCTCAGTATTTTTTCTTTACCACCTTTTTTATTCTCACAGTTAGTATGTGTGGATTATTTCTTCCTTAGGTTTTAAAGATAATCAGCTAATACATTTTCTTTTTCTCTGGCCGATCGTTCAAATGTCACCAGTTAGTGTTGGTTGCTGAAAGTTAGGGATAGGTACTCAAACCTTCATTTTAACTTTCAGGGAATCTGTGTTGGTATTACCATCAAAGAGTATCGGCAGAAACCCCCCCCCCCCCCCCCACCCCAAAAAAACTTAAAGTGATTCACAGGAAATTCAAAAAATGCTGGTTCAGAATTCACATTGAAGCAGGTTAACAGTATTCATTAAATAAAAAAATAAAAAAAATAAAATAATAGAATCCATTAGAATTAAATGCACACTTCATGTACATCTTCAAAACCCTTCAGTTGTTCGTTTCTTATTTATAGAAACATACAAGAGCTCATCATGGAGGTGCAATGACTGCCTCTGCTCAGGATAAAAGAGACACTTGGACAAGACATTTATAAAAAACTAACTAAATGTAAGTAATAAAAAATAAAAAAATATACACAGATATGACATTTTTGTGTAGTTCAAAATTGCAGTAAAAAGTTGAATGTAGAATTCATATCTTTTGACACGTAGTTTCTTTTCAAAAATGTTCATGCACAAATAATAATTATGCAGTAAGAAAAGCTGCAAACCATGTGTGTTGCATGGACAGCAGATACTGTTTTGTTCCTTCTCTCAGCAGTTTTTTCTTGATGTATGTGGACAGATTGCTCAAACTGCCCCCAAAACACCATAAAGTGATGGTCACACATCACAGAGTAATATTAATACATTATACATTTTTATTTATATAGCACCTTTCAAGACAGAATCACAAAGTGCTGCACATAAGATTAAAAGTCATAAAAAGATTTAAAAAGAGAAAATAAAACAGGCAAATAATTAACCAAAAGCAGTTTTAAAAAGGTAAGTTTTGAGTTGTTTTTTAAAAACAGCTACTGAGTCCACAGTTCTTAATGCTTGGGGGAGAGAGTTCCACAGTCTCGGGGCCACATTGGCAAAAGCTCTGTCACCCTTAGTCATCCTCTTAGTATTTTTTATAGCAAGTAAGCCCTGATCAGATGACCTCAAAGACCTGCTAGGGACATAGGGCTGTAGCAGATCAAAGATGTAGGCAGGTGCCAGTCCGTGCACAGCTCTGTAGGTCAAGACCAGGATCTTAAAATCAACTCTAAATTTAACAGGAAGCCAGTGTAACTGAGATAACAATGGTGTCACATGCGAGTACTTGGAGGATTTTGTCAGAAGCCTTGCTGCAGCGTTTTGCACAACCTGCAGACGATCCAGAGAACCTTTGCTAAGACACATGAACAGCGAATTACAATAATCCAACCGTGACGAAATAAATGCATGTATAGCAATCTCCAGTTCAGAGCGAGATAAAATCGGGCTTAGCCTAGCCACATTTCTTAAATGATAAAAACAAGACCGAACCAGAGAATTGACATGCCCATCCAATGTGAGACTCGAGTCAAAGGTGACACCTAAATTCCTGATAGAGGATTTAACATAGAGTGAGAGAGGACCAAGGGCTTTCACTATCTGGGATAGAAATCTATCAGGGGCACATACGAGGACTTCGGTTTTCCCCTCGTTGAGTTGGAGGAAATTTGCAGCCATCCAACGTTTGATCAAATCTAAACAGTCATTCAGCCGCTGAAGCTTAGATAAATCCTCAGGCATAAAAGAAACGTACAACTGAATATCATCAGCATAACAATGATAAGAAATATCCTCAAAAGAGCCCATTATATGCTGGAGGGGGAGAAGATAGATTAAAAACAATAAAGGCCCCAAAACTGACCCTTGAGGGACACCATAAGCAAGGGAGGTAGAGGATGACCTAAAATCGGAAACTGCCACAGAAAAGGATCGGTGATGGAGATAAAAGGAGAACCAATCTAAAGCAGTTCCAGATACACCAACCCAATTTTTCAGCCTTTCAATGAGGATGTGATGGCCAACTGTGTCGAAAGCTGATGTGAGGTCCAACATGAGTAGAACAGAGCATTTTCCTGCATCATTATTCATCAAGATGTCACTTGAGACCCTAAGAAGAGCTGTCTCCGTGGAGTGAAATTGACGAAAACCGGACTGAAACTTATCGTAAATGCCATGTTTATCTAGAGCTGCCACAAGCTGCTTAGCCACAACCTTTTCTAGAAGCTTAGCAATTAAGGGTAATTTAGAAATAGGTCGGTAGCTGCTCCAAAGAGAGGGGTCTAGTTGAGGTTTTTTTAAAAGTGGGAGAATAGCAGCGTTTTTAAAATAAACCGGAACTATACCAGATGCCAATGAGGAGTTGATTAAAGTGAGCACACATGAACCAATAGACTGGAAGACATTTTTGAATAATGATGCAGGTATAATGTCAAGTAAGCAGGAGGATGCTTTCACTGAATTCACTAATTTCACTAGCTCAGGTAGAGAAACCGGAGAGAAAGTATCCAAGACAATGGGCCGGGATGGGGTAGAGATTGAGATAGCAGGTGCTGAGTATGTAAAACTCATTCTCACGTTATGAATTTTTGCCAGCAAAAAAAAGAGAAAATTTTCACAGTCCTCATTAGATGAAATAGGGGCCGCAGGTAGAACAGGAGTAACAATGTCACTAATGGTGTTGAATAGCACCTTAGGATTGCCTCTGCTCTTTGTAACCAAGTGTGAGAAATGGGCAGCCCTCGCATCTCTGATCACATTATTAAAAGAAGCTAAAAGGTCCTTAAGATAGAGGAGGTGAACATTTAGATGAGTTTTCCTCCACCTGCGCTCCGCTTTACGACAATCACGTTTTAGACAGCGAATACTGTCATTTAGCCAAGGAGGCGATTTAGAGGCAGAAACACTCCTCGTTTTAACCGGACAGATTTCGTCTAAAATAAAACGGCAATAATTATTAAAAAGACTAGTTAAGAAATCAACACCATTTTGAGGAGATAGCTGTAAGTTAAAAGCATCCACAAATTTCTCCACTGTGGAGGAGTTTAAGATGCGAGACTTAACCATCCGTCTGACGGGGGACAAAGGCTCATTAAAAGACAGGTTAAAAACAATAACATAATGATCAGAAATAAAAATGTCCTCAGAGCAAATAAAATCAATATTTAAACCCAAAGTAAAAACAAGGTCCAGTGTGTGACCTTTGCTGTGTGTAGGACCGGACACATGCTGAGCAAAATGAAAAGAATCCATAATGCTCATAAAGTCTCTGGCGAATGGGTCGGAGTCATCATCAACGTGAATGTTGAAGTCCCCAACTATAAGCACCCTAGACAGCTTCATAGTAGCGGATAAGAAGTCGCTGAGCTCCGACAAAAATAACCTGTTATATCCAGGTGGGCGATACAACACAGCACAGAAAAAAGGATCCTTTTTACCAATTTTGAGCAGCTGCAGCTCAAACGAGCGAAAAAATCCAGTTTTCACGGAGCGGCAGGAGAAACGGTCCTGGAAAGCCACGGCAAGCCCGCCACCCCGACCAGACAACCGAGGCTGGGTTATAAAACTATAGCCATCCGGGCAGAGTTCAATAAGTGACGAGTAGTCTACATCCCGCTGCCAGGTCTCAGTCAGGAATAAAAGATCGAGTTTTTTAGATAATATAAAATCATTCAACAAGAATGATTTATTAGAGAGAGATCGAGCGTTAAAAAGCGCCATATTCAGTGAGCTAGGAACCTCATTATTTGCAGAGGCTCGAGTTAAGGGACGTAAATACACAAGGTTCGAACCGTCACGCTCGTAGAATCCACTCACCAAGGGAAGAAAAAGCCAGCCCGAAGAAGAGTCTGGATAAACCCTCCTAAGGTGGCACGGTCTCAAAGAGCCGGGCCCAGCATATCCAAACAGGGCCGTGGAAAACAAGTTCCCCTCCATGGAGCTTTTCTGGACACAGGAGACAACACATGCTCGACGTCGCTTACCAGCCAAACCACGCCGCCAGTACATCCTGAGCTTCACCTGAATACCTCCTCTTCTCCCTCTCCTTCTCCGTGGTCTAGAGGGACCACTGAAAACGCCTGGCTAGGATCCAGCTAATGGAGGAGGATGGAAAGTGCCAGAGGACGACGAGACATTGTGTGGCATCATAGAAGATCGGATGGATAGCAAAGCCAGGCGATCATACACCAGGGCAGCAAATACATCATTGAAACTGAGTGAGAACAGTAGAGCAGAAAAAAACAACGCAGCAGTAGTAGAGCGCAACACACTGCAACCGGCAGCGGCAGAGCCAAACACAGGTGCCATCATACCGGAAGTGAACAGGTGATTCTGTGTAACATGTCTCGCTAGTTCGGGGTTTACTGGCTGACACTGAGTAGACTCTAACGCTATCATCATTTTGAGTTCCGTGCAGTGACAGTGAAACTGCTACAACGAATACTCACCACCGTCTTCTTTATTCAGGATCGCCTGGAAAGGCACGCAAACTTAAAACTCCAATATATTTGGAGTATGATATGCGTTTATACAGAAGAGGAATGGGGCCACTGGGAAAAAAAAAGCGGGCATGTTTTTTTTTCTTTTCCAGAATTCTGAGAAAAAAAGTCCGAATTCTGACAGCTGAGAACAGCGCCACCGCCTGGCAGCACCTGGGAATTGGAGTTATGGCATTTATCAGTGGAGTTGGTCATGCTGGCGTCTCGGTGGCTACGCAAGATTATGTAAAGGCAGCAAACTTGACAAAATTATTATTCTGTGTAACTTCTGTATATTTTTACATATTTCAGTTACTTTTAAAATCACACAATATCTTATCACTGAGTTTAATAGATTCATTTGTTTAGTCTTCTTGTTTATTCACACCTACAGTGATTTGCCTCATTCATGATTTTTTGCATATTTGTCACACTTAAAGCTTTAGATCATCAAACAAATAACACAAGTAAATGCAAAATGCAATTTTTAAATGAGGATTTTATTTTTTAAGGGAAAACTGTTGACGGAGTAAATTCCCTTAAACCTAGCAACATAAATTAGTTTAAATTCAGCCACACTCCAGGGTGGTTGAGAATTACTGGATCACCAAAATCTCTTTTGGCAAAAATTTTCAGGTATTTTTGTGAGACAAGCATTTGTGGAGGGGGTGGCATTGGGTTTGTATTAGAACATTTGTTTTTCACACAGGCCCAGGTAGGTTTGATTAGCGGAATAAATCACCACTTAAAAATGGATTACTTTGACTAATATTAACATTTGTTTGATGATTTGAAACATTTAAATCATACAATTAAGCAAAAAAGTAATAAATCAGCAAGGATACAAATGCTTTTCACAGTAGTGCACATTAGTTTAATTTAGGAAATATTCACCTTCAGATGCCTCCCTAAAAATCTTAAATCCGTGTCTTTCTTTTCCAGAGATTTGACTTTTAAATCTGAACACTGTTAAAACAACTTTATCTGGTGTTCAATCCTCTTTTTGTTTTTACAGGATGCTTGCTGGGTCTGTGTTAACTAAAATTTTGAATCAGTACATTTTTGTTAGACACTCAATACCTGTATGTATTAAAGTACATGAAAATATTGGAGGAAAACACTGTTACGTCCTGCATGTGTTCGCAGAAAATACACATTTTTCCATCAGAAATACCGTCTTAGATTATTCCACCTAAGTGAAACTCATCTACACAAAAAACCCCAAACAGCCATACCTCATCCTGATCATGTCGGATAGTTGGATGTTTCTGCTTTGCTTGTTCCTCCTCAAACTTTTCTTCCTGATACATCCAAAAATTTTCCATGACTTTCAGTAAATGAACTAATTCTGGTGACGTTCCACAGATGAACGAGCATGTAGAGTGTCGTTGTGTGGGTACATGCAAAGCTCTATCAGACAGACCCGACAGGTGGTCGGGTTTCACCGGGATATCAGAATTCACCATGGCATCAACACTGCGAGTGTATCTACATGGATCAGTAAGTCTATGACATCGTGTTCGTGCCAGTCACCAAAATTTATTCAAACATAACTGTTGTTGTGGATATTTGAAAAAATGACATTTAAAACAGAAGTGCAATCAAACAGGTATCATTGACTTTATCTACATAGGAAAACAGCTGTGGTCATGCTGCAACTCAATCCACACTGAATTATTTAGCCAATCTTATCCATTACCTTTCTCACTCTAACCCACGATAAATAAATAATTTCAACAGGAATGGCAGAAGCAGAGAACACAATCACTATACCTGATAATTTTATGTAGGATAAAAATCATGTTTGGATTCATCGCCATTAGCAATACAGCTGCATCTTCTTCTTCTTCCAGATCCTCTTCCTCCATCTCACTTGTTTCCTAGCATGCTGCTGTTACACCACCCTCTTCCTTTTTTTCTCCTGCCTGATATTTAACATCTGAGCCTTGCCTTTCAAACTCCAAACTGCTCAACCTCAGATGCTTATCTACCAAAACATGAGGAGTTTTAAGTGCTGTAAAAGTATAAAAGATTAGGATACTGTTAGTACGCCATATATAAATATTGGTAATCAATGCATTTATAGAATAATAATTACCAAAAACTTAAAATTACTCTCTCTCTCTCTCAAGTTGAACACAGGATACACACACACACACACACACACAAATCTGTCATGTACACTGACACAGACCCCCCCCCCCGGCGGATATGTCCCGCACCGGAAGCAGGACGGGGCTGCTGCCTACATGGGTTACTCCTGCACCTCTGATTTTCATCTGAAATGTGGGAGTCATTTCAAGGTTCAAGGTTCTTTATTCATCACATGCATAGTTATACAAGTATAACACACAGTGAAACCTTCTCTGTGTTATTTATGAGTGAGGTGGATGGAGAAGGCTGCGCTTTGGTATTCTTTATGTGAGAACTATAAAATCATATCACAATCAGAATAACACTGGATGAAAGAGGACGATGGTGGTTATGTTTTGATGTGTATATTTACATGTAGACCATTTTAGGTTATTCTCCAGGCTCAGAATTTACAGAGAGTAATGTGTCGGGCAGCAGCGGGAAGACTCCATGAAAAATCAAATTCTTCATAAAACTACAAGTGCTCTTGTGAAAAAAACATAAAAGATATCAAAACACGGGTTCAGTTAATGAAAGTCCAAAGTCTTGTGATCCATATAAAGTTTAATTTGTTCTGCCATAAAAGCGTGGCTGAGGAGGACGGCTCCAAAGTGGTCTTTGTTGGTGCACTATTAAAGACGCTCTACCACTGACACGAACAGGGAAAAATTTAATTCTTAAAAAGCGGTGTCAGTACTGTTGTTAGAGTGAATTGTTAATGTTTGTCATTTCTATGCTTGCCAACTCTGATGAAAGGGATTCCACTGTCCTTCCCCCCAGATTCTCGAGATTCTGGTTGGGGGGGGCTGTAATGTTTTATTGCAGATACATCCTATCTGGAAGATCTGCTTCTTTTGATGTAAGCTTCCTGCGTTTACGACCCTTTGGTCAGCAGGAGGTCTCTCTCTCACACACACACACACACACACACACACACACACACACACACACACATTCCTACTTACATATAGAAGTTCACACATATACATACAAAGCCTTGTCTTAGAACTATGTGGGCGTTACTTCTTGTGTGAACTGTCTCTCAATAAAAGGCAGCAGGAGGAGGCCATCGTCGGGGTCATTCGTGATGAGCTAAGATACCAACGAGGCCTCCCTTGCGCAAGTAATCGATCGATCGACTGTCTTGTTTTCTTTCATGATGAATAAGTCTCTAGAACTAGCGGGGTTTGTGGGAACAGACCCAACATTTATTTGGTCCTTCGGAGCCGGAACCTAACACATAGCATTCACCGAGGAGAGGGAGAGGACGCCACCGCAGTCTGCTAGCAGCCATCGTCTGGGACGATTGACGAAAGCCCTGGCCGGACAGTTTGCGCCTGAACTCCCCTCGGGATGGACGGCGATTGACGGGAACCAGAGAGTCTTCCCATGAACGAAAACAACACGAACAGTGAGTAGAAAAGGCCTTATGCGTCACTGAGACTGCGCGGGCAGACGCGGGTCCAGGGGAGCGCTGGTTGCGCGGGTTTCACGCGAACCTAAAACAATAGAGAGCGGCTACGTGACCGTGCGGTTTCTCGCAGGTACAGGAGTGCGCCAGCCGTGCAGGAAGGTCGCAGGCTACTAAAGAAACGGCTCCGTAGCTGCGCGGTTTCACGCGAGCACGGGAGTGCGTTGGACTGTGCGTTTAGGACGCAGGTCCATGAGAGCTGTGCGTGCAGACGCAAGCGATAGGCCTATTCAATTCAATTCAATTCAATTCAATTTTATTTATATAGCGCCAAATCACAACAAAAGTCGCCTCAAGGCGCTTTATATTGTACAGTAGATAGCACAATAATAAATACAGAGAAAAACCCAACAATCATATCATATGACCCCCTATGAGCAAGCACTTTGGCGACAGTGGGAAGGAAAAACTCCCTTTTAACAGGAAGAAACCTCCGGCAGAACCAGGCTCAGGGAGGGGCGGCCATCTGCTGCGACCGGTTGGGGTGAAAGAAGGAAAACAGGATGAAAGACATGCTGTGGAAGAGAGACAGAGATTAATAACAGATATGATTCGATGCAGAGAGGTCTATTAACACATAGTGAGTGAGAAGGTGACTGGAAAGGAAAAACTCAATGCATCATGGGAATCCCCGGCAGCCTACGTCTATTGCAGCATAACTAAGGGAGGATTCAGGGTCACCTGGTCCAGCCCTAACTATATGCTTTAGCAAAAAGGAAAGTTTTAAGCCTAACCTTGAAAGTAGAGATAGTGTCTGTCTCCTGAATCCAAACTGGAAGCTGGTTCCACAGAAGAGGGGCCTGAAAACTGAAGGCTCTCCCTCCCATTCTACTTTTAAATACTCTAGGAACAACAAGTAAGCCTGCAGAGCGAGAGCGAAGTGCTCTAATAGGGTGATATGGTACTACAAGGTCATTAAGATAAGATGGGGCCTGATTATTTAAGACCTTGTATGTGAGGAGCAGGATTTTGAATTCAATTCTGGATTTAACAGGAAGCCAATGAAGGGAAGCCAAAACAGGAGAAATATGCTCTCTCTTTCTAGTCCCTGTCAGTACTCTTGCTGCAGCATTTTGGATTAACTGAAGACTTTTCAGGGAGTTTTTAGGACATCCTGATAATAATGAGTTACAGTAGTCCAGCCTGGAAGTAATGAAGGCATGAACTAGTTTTTCAGCATCACTCTGAGACAGGATATTTCTAATTTTAGAGATGTTGCGCAAATGGAAGAAAGCAGTCTTACATATTTGTTTAATATGTGCCTTGAAGGACATGTCCTGGTCAAAAATGACTCCAAGGTTCCTCACAGCATTACTGGAGGCCAAGGTAATGCCATCCAGAGTAAGGATCTGCTTAGATACCATATTTCTAAGATTTTCAGGGCCGAGTACAATAACCTCAGTTTTATCTGAATTAAGAAGCAGGAAGTTAGCGGCCATCCAGGTCTTTATGTCTTTAAGACATTCCTGCAGTTTAACTAATTGGTGTGTGTTACCTGGCTTCATGGATAGATAGAGCTGCGTATCATCTGCATAGCAGTGAAAATTTATGCTATGTCTTCTAATGATGCTACCTAGGGGAAGCATGTATAATGTAAATAGAATTGGTCCTAGCACTGAACCCTGTGGAACTCCATAATTAACCTCAGCATGTGAAGAAGACTCTCCATTTACTTGAACAAATTGGAGTCTATTAGATAGATATGATACAAACCACTGCAGTGCAGTACCTGTAATACCTACAGCATGTTCTAATCGCTCTAATAGGATATTATGGTCGACAGTATCAAACGCTGCACTGAGGTCTAGCAGGACAAGCACAGAGATGAGTCCACTGTCAGAGGCCATAAGAAGATCATTTGTAACCTTCACTAAAGCTGTTTCTGTGCTGTGATGAGCTCTGAAACCTGACTGAAACTCTTCAAATAAGCCATTCCTCTGCAGATGATCTGTTAGCTGTTTGACAACTACTCTTTCAAGGATTTTTGATATGAAAGGAAGGTTGGAGATTGGCCTATAATTAGCTAAGACAGCTGGGTCTAGAGATTGCTTTTTAAGTAAGGGTTTAACTACAGCCACCTTGAAGGCCTGTGGTACATAGCCAATTATTAGAGATAGATTGATCATATTTAAGATTGAAGAATTAATTAATGGCAGGACTTCTTTGAGCAGTTTTGTAGGAATGGGGTCTAAAAGACACGTTGATGGTTTGGAGGAAGTAATTATTGAAGTTAACTCAGAAAGATCGATTGGAGAAAAAGAGTCTAACTTAACATTAATGGTACTAAAAGTAGCTGTAGACGATATTACATCTGTGGGATGATTATTGGTAATTTTTTCTCTAATGATAAAAATTTTATTTCTGAAGAAGTTCATGAAGTCATTACTAGTTAACGTTAAAGGGATTGTTGGCTCAGTAGAGCTCTGACTTTTTGTCAGCCTGGCTACAGTGCTGAAGAGAAACCTGGGGTTGTTCTTATTTTCTTCAATCAGTGACGAATAGTAAGATGTTCTGGCTTTGCGGAGGGCTTTCTTATAAAGCAGCAAACTATTTCTCCAGGCTAAATGATGATCCTCTAAATTTGTGACACGCCATTTCCTCTCCAGCTTACGAGTTATCTGCTTTAGGCTACGTGTTTGAGAATTATACCACGGAGTCAGGTACTTCTGATTTGAGACCTTAGTTTTCACTGGAGCTACAGTATCCAGAGTCGTACGTAGTGAGGAGGTAAAATTATTAACAAGATAATCGACCTCTGTTGGAGTAGCGTTCAGATAGCTGCTCTGCTCTATGTTGGTACAGGGCATTGAAGATGATAACAGTGGGTGGATTATATTCTTAAACTTAGTTACAGCACTATCAGAAAGACATCTAGTTTGATAAAGTCTACTCTCCACTGCTGTGTAATCAATTATTGTAAATGTAAATGTTATCAGGAAATGATCAGACAGCAGAGGGTTTTCAGGAAACACTGTTAAATGTTCAGTTTCTATGCCATATGTTAAAACAAGATCTAGAGTGTGATTAAAGTGGTGGGTGGGTTCTTTTACATTTTGAGAGAAGCCAATTGAGTCTAATAACAGATTAAATGCAATTTTGAGGCTGTCATTTTTAGCATCTACATGGATGTTAAAATCACCCACAATAATTATTTTATCTGAGTTGAGCACTAAATCAGATAAAAAGTCTGAGAAATCAGAGAGAAACTCTGTGTAAGGCCCAGGTGGACGATAGATGATAACAAGTAAGACTGGTTTCTGAGTTTTACAGCTGGGGTGGACGAGGCTAAGCATCAGGCTTTCAAATGAATTAAAAGTCTGTCTTGGTCTTTCGTTAATTAATAGACTGGTGTGAAAAATTGCTGCCACACCGCCCCCTCGGCCTGTGCTTCGAGGTTTCTGGTAGTTAGAATGATTCGGGGGTGTTGATTCATTTAAACTAACATAATCATCCTGCTGCAACCAGGTTTCTGTAAGGCAGAGTAAATCGATTTGTTGGTCAATTATTAAGTCATGTACTAACAGAGACTTGGAGGAGAGAGACCTAATATTTAATAATCCACATTTCACTGTTTTACTCTTTGGTTCAGATGTGGATTCTGTATTGTTCTTTCTTTTTGATTTTTTATGTTTAAGTTTTTTATTGCTGGTTTTTGGTTTGTTTTTTGTCTGTTTGGGAGCTGACACAGTCTCAATGGAGATGGGTTTTTGGGGGGGTAGCGGGAGGAGAGAAGCTGCAGAGAGGCGTGTAAGACTGCAACTCTGCTTCCTGGTCCCAACTCTGGATAGTCAGATTTTGGGGGGTTTAATAAATTTGTCCATATTTCTAGAAATGAGAGCTGCTCCATCCAAAGTGGGATGGATGCCGTCTCTCCTAACAAGACCAGGTTTCCTCCAGAAGGTTTGCCAATTATCTATGAAGCCCACATCGTTTCTGGGACACCACTCAGACAGCCAGCAATTTAAGGAGAACATGCGGCTAAACATGTCACTCCTGGTCTGATTGGGGAGGGGACCAGAGAAAACTACAGAGTCCGACATTGTTTTGGCAAAGTTGCACACCGACTCAATATTGATTTTAGTGACCTCCGATTGGCGTAACCGGGTGTCATTACTGCCGACGTGAATTATGATCTTACTGTATTTACGTTTACCCTTAGCCAGCAGTTTTAAATTTCCTTCAATGTCGCCTGCTCTGGCCCCTGGAAGGCAATTGACTATGGTTGCCGGTGTCTCTAGCTTCACATGTCTGAGAACAGAATCACCAATTACCAGAGTTTGACCCCCGGCGGGTGTGTCGCCGAGTGGGGAAAAACGGTTAGACACATGAACAGGTTGGTGGTGTACCTGGGGCTTCAGTTTAAGACTATGCTTCCTCCTCACCGTCACCCAACCGCCCTCGTTCCCCAGCTGCTTGGGGTCTGCCGGGGAACAGCTAGCGGGGCCTACGCTATCTTCGGCTGCACCAGCTACAGGGGCCTGACTAGCTACGGGTGAATGAAGGGTGCGAAGCCGAGTCTCCAATTCAGTAATCCTGGCCTCCAGAGCTGCAAATATGCTACATTTGTTACAGGTATCATTACTGCTAAAGGAGGCCGAGGAGTAACTAAACATCTGACACAATGAGCAGGAAAGTGCAACAGGGACAGGTGAAGTAGCCATGGTGCTAACGAGTCAGCTACGAGCTAAGCTAAGCTAGCGAAACAGTAAAGAGACAGTGAGTGAATACTTTGGCTATAAATTAGGTAGTGAGCACACAGAAAGGGTGATTCAGATGAAGCACGTTAAGATTATACTATGAAAAAGGGATGTATCAAAAGATTTCAATTAAATTGCTAAGCAGAAAAGCTACTCAGAAACACCACTGTGTTTGAGCAGGAACAGGAAGTGATACTCTACCGCAGAGCGAGCGAAACACCAAGTGACAGCGCCACCCAAAGGAATCCCTATGTTGTGTGTGTGTGGGCCAGACGTGGTCTGCGTGAGTGTGGCTGATTGTTGTCTTGTAATGGAGACTAAACTGAGTAAGTCTGCCTTGAAAGAGGATAAAATACACTGCAAAGTTTTTATTGGGCAGCACGTGGTGTGTGGATCGTTGAAGAATGAAGTGAAATTGCGCTCTAAGCAGAAGTGAGTGTGAGCGTGTCTGACGTCACGGTGTGTGTGAAAAGGTATCTATCTGGGGCAGACGTGATTCTGCAGGTCACCTGCCCAGCGGACAAAGAAATAACATAGTTGTGTTGGTGAATGATAGCACGAAGAGTGTTTGGTGTTTCTCAGCCTGAAACAGCTGTAATGTACTTTCTGTTTTTGAGAGAGAGAGAGAGAGAGAGAGAGATGTGTGTGTTGTTTTAAGCAGTGATGAGAATAATGAAAATGTGATGAGAGAGGAACACAAAAACATACAGAAAATACATCAACCATACTAACCCTACATGCACATACACATACAATGATACTCATGAAGACCAAACAGTGTCTTAAGCATGAGATTCTGTTTGTCATCTTGTCCAAGTCACTAGTAAGATGAAAGTGATACATAGACTAGTGGACTGAATATTATAGGAGGACAGATGACTGCATCATAGAGGAGAAAACAGAATGCTGATGAGGGGTCTTACATGAGTGAGCTGAGTGAGCTGATTGTGAGTTTCTGGTGTGTGAAGAAGTTTTACCATGGCACACATTTGGTTACATGAGAAGAAACTTATTATGTGATGAGACAACAGGGTTATGCTGTATGTTGTGTGTGGCTGATTGGATGAATGTTTGAGATTGATCTAGCTGTTGATTTGTCTTTTGTTACTAAGTTGAGCCTGCCAATTGGGTTGTTACGATTTATCCCCCTGGCATGAAAAACACGTGTCATGACTTAACAAGGCCTTTCTTTCCTTTGCTTTCCTTTATTTTCTTTCTTTTCTCTTTATTTTGTTACTTTCATGGTGCACTGAAAGTTTTGTTTGATGATCTCTGTTTGAGCAGGCATGCACGATTAGAACAGAAGAGCTATACGACTCGTCGTCGAGAAAACTGTTGCAAAAGTGAGTTTCTCCAAAAATTAAAAATGGGCTTGGGAGAAAGCCACTTATTTGGGACAATCAGAAAACAAGTCCCTGCCAAAAAGGATTCAGCGACGTAATCCGATTCTAAAGTTTTTCTTTTTCTTTTGAAATGACGTCATTGCTGACAGTAGAAACTTATTGCGTCATGAGAGGTTCTACTGTCAGCAAATAAAAAATGAGTGGAAAAACTGACTGACAAAAGCTGACAAGACTGACTGACTTAACACCATTGTGTGAAGTTAACCCCCACCTGACAAATGTGTGGATGTATCTCTGTGTGTGTCTCTATTGCAGGAGCAGAAGGAGACCACAGGAGGAAACTTGGGTCACATGACTATGTGAACTCTGCAAATTTAACCTTTTAGTTTAAAATTTTCTGTGTCTGTGAATTCACCATGGGTTTGTTATTAACTACTTTGTGTTGCTCACAGAGATTACTGTGAGAAAGAGTGTATACGAATGCGCAGCGCTAACATTTACCTTTCTTTTTACAGCAGATAGTTAATCATGTCATTCGATCATGTGATTTATAGCAGGACACATCTTAATGATGTTTTTCTACCACAGGATTACTGAGATTTTGTGTGAAGAAAACTGTGGTTACAGGCTGTGTGTTGGTGATTAAATTACACTGTGTTGTGGAGAAAATATGAATGTTACAAGGGAGAAGTGAATACAGTGTGACACTGTGTTTGAAACCAGTGTTCTTTTTATAGCAGAGTGTTAACTTTATGACCTTTTTACAGCATCTCTGGAATCTGGATGGCCGACGCCTGACCACCAGGATGAACCATGTGTTTGACTAATGTTTGTTTTTCTTTAAGAGTGCTTGTAAAGGATTCAGCACAGACAGACAAGTGACAATTGAACAAATGTGCAGTGGTTACAGAATAGAGATTGAAAATGTGACGTCATTGAGGGGTAAAACCGCAAAGCATTGTGGGTATCCGTGGCAAGAGGTACTAGCGCAAGCAGGCTTTCAATTGAAATCAGTTACACAGCGATAAAAAGAAACAAAAAATGGCAAGAAGCTGTTGTATTATTAACTGCACAAGCCAGGCGAACGACAGCCGCGTGAAGCCGACGGGTAAAGCGATTGGTTTTTATCAGATTCCGGCGTGGAAGAGAAATTGTCCAAGCCATGTCTCCGAAGTCACGAAGAGGTGACGGATGGCCTGGACAGTAAATATTCAGCTTTGAATAAATAGTGAATTGTCCTGACAGAATATTGAGTTTCGCTTCTGTTATTACCATGGTACATTGACAAAAACATGTACTTTTATTCACAGGATAAAACAGTTTTTTGTATCACTAATTGCCCAGTACGGTTACAGCATACAATATTATTGTCACTGCTACATTTCTGTAATGTGTACCAGAAATTATTTCCACTACTAATTAATTCCCGTTGAGCTCAAAGTTCCTATTAATAAACGGTTAACGAATGTGTATTTATGAAGACGATTTGTGAGACTGGTAAACTTACCTTTGTTCGTACGATGGTCTTGTGTTCTACACGGTGCATTTCAAGGTCCTGTACCCATCCGTCGGTAAACTGTACCTGGGCTTGCTGCAGTGACCTGAAGTTACTAAAAACTTCATGAGTGTATGCACTCACTCCAAGAACTGTATAATTATAAATATGAGCGCGGTGAAAGTTGAGCGCTGACGTCTTTTGATCACTCTGTGTGCTCGTAAGGGTCTGACCCTTTCACTCCTTTGATTTTTTCCTCGTATCTTTTCTTTGCCTTTTCGTCGAGTCTGTCTTTGTACGGACCGGCATTGTTCTCCTTCGTTTTGTACATTCCTTTTTTGGGGAGCAAAGAAAAAGGAAGAAGGCATTGAAACCGGCAAATGAACGTTTTGCGGTGCTGCAAATGCGTGCATTTGATGCGGTACTTGGATTGTTTTGCCACCAGTTCCCGGCATGCAATGCGCGAAAGTCACGTGGTCTGTCAATCTCTATAGTTGAATATGGGGCTCATTAGCTGGCCACTATTGAGCTCACAGTGATAAAATGAGTGGAGTGACATTGCTTAAGAAAAGTCATCGATTAAATTGTGGAATAAATTGGGATGATTCATGATTTGGGACAAATTATGATAATAATAGTGATTTAATGACTGGAGAAAACCTGCACATGATATTTGTCTTTTATGCTGAATACTTTATTACTCTTATGATCTATCGTTGGTTGAAAATGTGAAGTTTGATTTAAAGACTTTGTCTTCCAGGATACAGGCTCCAGGTGGAGCTGAGAGTTAGACAAGCTAAACATTTAATGGCTGACTGATGTTTTTACACAGGGTCACAGCTTGGAGTGAAGCTGCTCCAAGGGACAAACCCTGGAGATTGTTTTAGGGAGACTGCGCAACATTTTTGTACATGTCTCATTGGGGAGTTGACACATGGCGGAAGCCATGTGGCGAGAGGAGTGTCATTTTAATTTGCAGATGTCGCGAGATGCCATGACGAGAAGGAGTGACTGAGAGGATCGTCCACAAGATGGAACCTGAGGCCAGGAGAGAGGCTTCAGGAGGATCAGAGATTACCTTCAGCACAGAGAGCTGTGCTACTGGGCTTCCAGGAGATCGTCATGAGGAGACTCTGCACAGCAAAATCTTAAATAAGATAAAAGAGTTTCGACGTTGACATTGAGGAAGACAACTAAGGTGTACGACGTGCTCTGCCTTTAAAATCTTCAGCAACGTTGAATCATGAGAACTTGAGGGAGTGTGCCAGGCTCCAAAAAGTGACAGCGCAGAGGAGGTCCAGCGATGGACTTGTGGTTCTGTGAACAGCACAAATGCCAGGTGACTGTGAAATAACTAACAGCACTTTTTCCACAAGTGAAGCCAGTAATATACTATCCTAAAAGATTAGCTCTAGTTGGTTGTGCTTTACCTCCATGCATGAGATCAGTATGTGCAGCAGCTTAAGCTGTACAATGTTTCAGGAAATAGTTCATTTCACCTTTTTGACACTGTTAGTTCCACACGAGGTAGATGTCTTCTACTGCAGACTAAAATTACATTTCTGTCACCTACAAGACACTTGTCTTTAATGTTACTGTTACTCTCATAACCATACATAACCATAAAGTGATGCACAATTCTGAATCCGTCAAATTTTTTGCCAACGAAAGAAGAGGGCACTTCTCAGGAGTGTAGAGACCACGTGGAGAAGGAGTGTAAGCTGAGGGATGACTTAATAGATGGTGAGGGAAAGGTTTGGTTTGTTGATGGTTCGAGTTTTACAACGGCAGAGGGACAGACTAAAACAGGTTTTACTGTAGAAGATAGTGAGAAGTTATCTGTGCAGGACAACTAGCATGTTTCATATTTGCTTGAGTAGCAGGGATAGTAGCTTTAACGGAAGCGTGTAAAGCTGCAGAGAAACAAGATGTGACAATATACACTGATAGCCAGTATGCATTTGGTACATTACATTTCTTTGTGGTGCAGTGGGTGAGACGAGGTGTGACAGCCTCTACAGGGAAACCTGTAGAACATGCCAAACTCTTGCAAAATCTGCTGGAGGCAGAGTTATTACCCAGTAGGATTGCCGTTTGTAAATGTGTAGCACACATGTGAGGGAAAGATCCAGTTGCATTAGGGAATGCTTTTGCAGATAAGATCGCGAAAGAGGCAACTTTACGAGTACATGGTGTTAACGTTTTAGCAGTGCAACACCAGCAGACGTTGGCTATTATGCGGAATGCACTGGCAGACATGTATAGCCCCTCACCGACTACAGGAAAAAAAATGTAACCTACAGAAGGAGCGAGCTTGCAGGATGGTGTTTGTTATCTGTGTGATAAACCAATACTGCCTTAGAATTTGTATAAGACTGCTGCTATTTTGCGCCATGGGTTTTGCCATGTCGCAACAGGAGGGAGATGACAGCAATAGTTTATACTTTAAGATTAAATACCTTTTTAAAAAAAAATAATAATAATTTGTAAGTCGTGTATGGTATGTTGCAAGCACAATTCTCGGGGTAATTTGAGACATAAGAGAGGGAAATTCCCCACACCCAGTCACCCATTTCAAGCTATTCACATGGACTTTATAGAGCTGTCCAACTGTAATAACTATAAGTACTGTTTAGTGATAGTTTGCCCTTTTTCAAAGTGGGTAGAGATCGTCCTAACTAGGGAAGCAGATGCCATTTCGGTTGCCAAAGCAATATGTAAGAATATCATTTGGAACATGGGATTCCAGAGACCATTTATAGTAATAATGGTCCACACTTTGTAAATGAAGTGATTAGATTAATGGCACAACATCTAGGGATAACACTAAAAACATCATGGTTTATATTACCCACAAAGTGCAGGGTTGGTAGAGAGAACTAATGGAACAGTAAAGTTAAGACTTAGGGAGACACGCAGGACATGGTTAGACTGTATAGAATTAGTTAAGATGTATATGAATGTACATGAGGATTACTCCAACAGAGAATGGTCTGACTCTTTGAGATTATATATGTTAGAGTATTTAGAGTTCTAGTCTTCTGTAGTGATGATAGAAGAGCAGAAGAGAGAGCAGATTAGATGCTTAAAATGTTTAAAAGTAAAGAAGTCTTGAGAACAAATGATCTGCCAGATGATTCTGTTCTCCGCAGGAGCAGAGTCTGAAGTCTGGAGATTGGATGTTGATAAGGCCATGGAGAGGAAGTGCTGGTCCAGTCCGCGGTGGGAAGGTCCATATCGGATGCTGCTGACGACGACCACAGCAGTGAAGATTGCTGAAAGGATTACTTGGATACATCAAGCGCACTGCAAGAAGGTGACACACATCCAGGCCAGCTCGGGGTAAGTGGCAGGAAGACCGGGTACAAAGGGGGGGGGAAAGCCTCCAGGGCCCCTCGTCTCAATCCGGTGAAGAAACCAACTGAGCCACAGGTACTCATCAGAATGGCTGGGAATGTGCTGTGCGCCTTCTTGTGCCTGTGGACCCAGAGTGGGATGACAGGAGCGCACTGGGACAGAGCAAACCACAACCAGTACCTGCATGGGTTTTCAACAACTACTGGTGGCAGTTTGTGAACACAACCGCTTACATAAAGAACGAGACCAATGGTTATGCTTGTGATGCCACTGGCTACACATTCTTCAGGACTGTGGCCATATAGCATCACTGAGAGCGAGACAGTTTGTTTGGTTGCCTTGGCAACACATCCAGGAGTAAACGTACTTGGAACACTGCCAACTTTTCAACTTCTGAACCTGAATGGACGGTTGATTCACCAGTAGCTGGGAAGGTGAACTGCTCTGGTACGACAGACCTGCTAGTCTGACTCCAAGAATCTGACTCGCTGCAGGACACTGAACAGCTAAATGAACTGGAAACAGGCCAGTTGCCTATGTGTATGAAGGGCAATGGATTAGTCCAAGTTGGAGATTTACCATGAAATCTGTGCAACGTCACCTATTCTTTGTGTCCTCTGCAAGAAGGATGCAAACAGAGAAGCCTTTTGTCTACATTTGCATCATGAACACTTCTCTAAGCTGGTTGAGGCTTTGAGCCAAGAAGATCAAAACAGCTTGATCCAATTTCCTTTACAAAGCTTTTTCTGTGGTGACAACAGGACAGGAGAAGTTGTAAAAGCGGATAATTCACCAGTTGACTCTAACCCCCACAGGATGCCTATAGCGAAAAGATTTGGGGGGTTGATAGGAGTCATAAAGAAGGGTGTTGACCAGGCTACAGCTTTGAAGTTAGCTGAGAGCCACATGGACAAACGATAAAGTCAACTGATGTGTTTGAATGTCTATGTCTGTATACAGTTGGATTGTAGTGACATATGATTTTTGAGTATGTTGATTCTTCTTGTTTGACTGTGACATTCAGTTGTTTACTTGCAGGAATACATAATGAATCGCACGACAGGAGTAGATGCACCACAAGGCTGGATAGCTTGGTTACTGTCTGGTCCTTGGTGGCATCTTCTTTTAAAAATATTAATTCCTGTTTTTGGACTGTTGACATTTGATTTGCTTATGTATAGGATGCATTTTACCGTGTATAAGATCAATGCGAACTAAGATGATTTCTAATACATTTGTTAATTATGTACTTTTAGAACAATATGAATTGACTGAAATGAATGACATGACAGAAGTCTGTGTATAAAGGACGCCTGCGCTGAAATTGTCAAGCAAGAGGTGCATGGCTAAGAATATACTACACAGGAATAATTTGGAGCATAAAAATCACAAAACAGGAGGGAATGTTAGAGTGAATTGTTAATGTTTGTCATTTCTATGCTTGCCAACTCTGATGAAAGGGATTCCACTGTCCTTCCCCCCAGATTCTCGAGGTTCTGGTTGGGGGGGGCTGTAATGTTTTATTGCAGATACATCCTATCTGGAAGATCTGCTTCTTTTGATGTAAGCTTCCTGCGTTTACGACCCTTTGGTCAGCAGGAGGTCTCTCTCTCACACACACACACACACACACACACACACACACACACACACACACACACACACACACACACACACACACACACATTCCTACTTACATATAGAAGTTCACACATATACATACAAAGCCTTGTCTTAGAACTATGTGGGCGTTACTTCTTGTGTGAACTGTCTCTCAATAAAAGGCAGCAGGAGGAGGCCATCGTCGGGGTCATTCGTGATGAGCTAAGATACCAACGAGGCCTCCCTTGCGCAAGTAATCGATCGATCGACTGTCTTGTTTTCTTTCATGATGAATAAGTCTCTAGAACTAGCGGGGCTTGTGGGAACAGACCCAACAACTGTCACTCCTGATTGTAGACCAACCTGATGCATGAACTGGTTTATCGAGCATCACTCTGAACCAGTATGTATCTAATGTTTGGGATAATGCAAAACACACACAAGGCACGGAGGTCAAGAGTGTGTTTGTACTAGAGATGGCACGATACCACTTTTTTATGTCCGATACTGATACCGATATCATAAATTTGGATATCTGCCGATACCGATATGAATCCGATATAGTGTGCTTTTTAATCAATAAAACTGTTTTTTTAATATCTTGCTGCATTTTGTATAAGTTCATACTCAAGTTTAAATAAACAACAACACTAAAGCTATTCTGTTATACCTGTATGTAAAAAATACACTGCACCCAAAATATTTCATAGTTCAGCAACACTGATCAATCTAATAAACTTAAACCTACTCCATCCTCCCTATTCTGGTATTTTAAAGAGTACTTAGCAGAAATATTAAGCAAACTAACAAATAGGGTTGCAAACTCCCAGCAAAAAAAAAAAAAAAGGGAACCACCCCCCACCCTCCACCTCATGATGCTTAATCAAAGTAATCAACTTTTATTTGATGCAGTGTGAAAAAAAAATGCACAGAATTAAATTATTTTTCAAGAATAATTAAATAGATTCAATATCTTTCTTCAACAGAATTGCAGACTGCACAGATGGTATCTTCCCAAAGGAAAAAGTACTATAGCTTACTAGGGTATATTAGACTTAACAGTTACTATATACAGTAATGGACTTCTATACATTTTACATCAGATTAAAACTTTGGGTGTAAGATTCAGATAATTATTTATTAAAAGCTAGACATTTTAAATGAGAATAAGAAAGATAAGTATGTCTTTGTGCCCCCTTTTCCCTGTTCATGCCCTATCGGCCCCCCTGGCTAAACTTTGCTAGATCCGCCCCTGCACAGTTACCAGCCGTCAGCTACGTAGAAAAAGATCCTGGTGTAGAAAGTAATATTAAATAAATTCTAACAACAGCTTATCAAGCTTAAACGTGCTGCTGTTGTTCAGCCGCTGGTTTCTTCTTTCTGGTGCAAAGTGTGCCAAAAACAAAGAAGAGAGACGGACTCGCGACAGAAAAGCCGATCAGCTGATCATTAAGCAGTTTCATGAAGTAGCGGCAGGAGTATATATCGGTTGTTAAGCTTAACGTGGGAATGCTTTACGAACATTCAGAGATGAACTTACACACTTGCTTTACTTCTCTCTGGGATAACTTCCTTGGAGATGAAACGCTGGTTTGCTAGCGAGGCTACAAATACACACAGCCGCTCTATCACGTGACGCATACTGCTCCAACGTGCTACGGTTATGAGCCGAGTTACTCCATGTCGCAAGTTTTGTGAGGTGGTTTTTGATATTTAATGGATCGGATTACATTTTTTATTTCTCGCCGATATCCGATCCAGTAATTTAGGTCAGTATCGGACCGATCTGGACCAAAGGTCAATTAATATTAATTCATATTAATTAATTTTACACAGCATCTAGTAAAATTAAGCTTTACAGTGAGACGACTACATGATTAAAACCACCAACATCATCTCTGTTAATAAAAAGATTATGCGTGTATACACACACACACACACACACACACACACACACACACACACACAAATCAAAAGTTAATCTGATTTTCTTCTGATAGACTTATTAGAAATTTATAACAGAGAGCTCATGTTTAGAATACAGAGGAATAAATAAATATATTTTTTTAAAAATTCGAAGAAACTGTAGTATTTGAAAACGTGACTTATAGTTTGGGTAAAAACAAAAAAACAAAGAAAGGTCATCAATGGTTTTGACTCCCTCAGTGTTTGATGGGTGAGGATGACATGAACACTGCAGCACAGAAACCATGAAATACTTACAGAAAGTGGAACTAAATACACAGTTTATTAAATGGATCAAATCAAATTAATTTCTATTTAATATATATGTCATTATTAAATGGGATAAACATTTCCAATTTTTAATGAATGAATGAGTTATTTCATTCATTTGGACACACTTGGTCCTGCAGATTGGATTCAAACTCAGGCCCACCGCCTCACTAATTCAATTCAATTTTATTTTCTTTAAGTAGCACCAAATTACAACCGTCGCCTCAAAGCCTTTGATGTTGTAAGGTAAAGACCCTACAGTAATAAAGAGAAACCCCAAAAATCAGACGCCCCCCTCTGGTCAAGCACTTTGGCAAAAGTGGGAATGAAAAACTCCCTTTGAACAGGAAGAAACCTCCGGCAGAACCAGGCTGAGGTGAGGGGAGGAAGACGGGACAAAAGACATGATGTGGACGAGAGCCAGAGATTAATAATAACTCAGAATTAAATGCAGATTGATGTATAAACACGTGGTGAGTGAAAAAAGGTGACAGAAGGAGAAACAGTGCATCATGGGAATCCCTGAGCCATCACACTCCTCACTGCTGCCCTCACCTCCTTCTTACTTTGGACTTCCTGTTTCCAGACGGTTAGTTTTCTATGTAAAACTGCTTCAGTGTCTCTTTATTTTTCTGCAGCCAGACAAATAGAAACAGTAAAAAAAAAAGTGTAATTTCTCTTGCCTGCACATTTGCAGTACACGTTGATCCAGTACAGTACATGAAAATAAAGGCACCAGTAAATATTGGACACTGAGTCTACATTGGCACTGGCCATCACTTTCTTTAATGGCATCAGGTGATGTCTAGTTTTGCTACCAAACAAAGTGATTTGCATCCCTTAACGCTGGCCTTCCTACATTAAACGTGTGATGACAGCAGCATGATTATAACTGCACAACCTGAAACTGAAGCCAAACCAACTAGAACCCGTGTGGACGTTTCCAAACTTTCCACAGAAAGAGACGGTAATAAGGTTTATCTGTGTTAACTGGACTCAATCACAACATAAGAACCACCGACCCAATGCTGTCAGCAGGTCTCTGTCACACAACCAAAAGAGCTGCAGTGCACTGGAGAATGGAGACAGGACCCTTGGGTGTCCTACATGGCGGCGGCGCACACAGTTGCAGCAGCTCGATGTACCACTGGTCTAGTTTTTAAGTATTTATTTTCGTGAATGTTGCATTGACCAGAGACATCTCTCAATTTCATTGTACTTATGACAATGACAATAAAGAATATTCTATTCTATTCTGTTTTATCTGGCATCATACAATGAGCGCAGACCCCTGGTGGATTGGGTCACTGATTAGACTGGGATCTGGGAAGTTTGGAAGCTGTTTACCGAACTGTTCCTGAGGACTTTTGGCTTGGGGGCAGAGATGGGCTGGTCTGCAGTTAAGTGTGGAGTGGTTGTTAGATGGCTATAGCCACTAGTCTGCGGCATCTTAACACGACTCACTGAGCATCTTTGGCACTTTTTTCCTGCAGCTGTGAACCAGTTTTTTGGTTTTTTTTTTACTTATATTTTTATTGAAGAAAAAAAAAAGGACTTGTTACAATAAAGTGCATTGATATTATTTAGTCAAAAAAAAAAGAAAAGAAAAAAAACCTTTTTCTTAGTCCTTTTGTTTTACATTCTGATAGCAAAAAAAAATAAAATAAACTCAGTGGCTTGACAGTGTGTTACATAATGCAGCATGTTTAACTTATTTACAAAGACTACATTAGGTACATATTATGAAGTTGAGGGTCAACCTGACATTGTACGATACATGGGAGATACACCAATTCAGGGCTGGTCTTACCTAAATTCAGGGCGGATGGGGGACACAAAGCTAATCCATTTATTCCATATTTTGTAGAATTTGTCTTTTCGAATTTTTAAAAAGAATGTCAATTTTTCCATTTTAAATATTTCGAAAACCACATTAAACCAATCCTCAAGTGTTGGCGGAGTTGGATTTAACCACTTTCTGGTTATTGATTTTTTGCTGGCCGCTAATAGCGCTTGTAAGAGTTTTGTGTCCCCTCCCCGGACCGAGCCAGCAACCAAGCCCAAGTACAAATTTACAAAATTGATGTCAAATTTTATCTTAAAAACCTCACACAGAGTTTTAATGAATTCCCAGCCAGTAATTTTTTAAGTTAGGGCAGTCCCAAAAGATATGGTAATGATGTGCCTCTTCTGATCCACATCTTCTCCAGCATTCCGCTGTCCCATTTTTATATTTAATTTGATGAGGGGTTTTGAAAAATCTAATAGTTCTTCCAACAGTGGTCTCTCCAAGATAAAGAACTTGTTGAGTACCAATGAAAATTACAAATCCTCTCCCAGTTCTCGTTTGTTATACCCATCCCCGATTCCAATTCCCATTTAATCTTAATATTTTGAGTAGTATCCTTCCTTGCTTGAAGGAGCACATCATATAGTTTGGAGATTGCCTTTCTCAGAGAACTATCATATGCTAATTTAACTATCTTAAAAATTTCTGACTCAACCGTATTTGGGTTTGGGATATTGCAATGTTTGTTAAAATAATCCCTCATTTGAAGAAACCTGAAGAAATCTACTTGTCTTAGGCCATTTCTTATTTGTAAAGACTGGAAACCCTGTAGTGTCCCTTTATGTGTGAAGGAATGGAATGTTGTTAGTCCACTCTTTATCCGGGACTGAAATCTATTATCACTTTCATTTGGTTTAAAATCTGTGTCATAAGCACACCATCTAAATACTTTTAGTATTCGTTCACTACCACATATTTTAGTCACTTTATTCCATAGTTTTAAAGTGTGGCTTATCCATGGTCCTTTATCTTCTAAACGGTCTGCCAATTTTTTATCCGCAATTGAGGCTTGTAGTTGAAATTTAGGGGTTGTATTGAATTCTATGGATTTCCACTTAGCTTTCAAATTAGGGTTACACCATTGCAGCAGGGGGATGACCTGAGATGCATAATAGTAGTATTGTAAGCATGGGAGCATTGCCCCCCCCCCCTTTTGCCTTGCTTAACTGTAAAATACTAAATTTAATTCTTGGTTTTTTCCCATGCCAAATAAATCCATTTGTCCCATTCCCCGAACTGTGTTTGACTTACTTCAACAGGCAAAGTTCTAAATAAATAGAGGAGTCTTGGGAGTACGTTCATTTTCACTGCTAATATCCTTGAATTTAAATTTAAGAAAGGCACCAGATTCCACCTATCTAAATCAGATTTCATGGCCTGTGACAAGGGACCATAATTTACTTGTGATAGATTAGAAATATTCTTAGTTAGAATTATTCCTAAGTATTTAAGTGATTCAGCTTCCCAATTTATATTATAATTATCCCGTAAAGTTTTAGATGCTGTATAGTTTAGTGTCATTACCTGTGTTTTGTTTAGGTTTAATTTATAACCAGACAGTTCTCCAAAGACGGATAGAGAGGACATCAACTCCTCAAATGATTCTTCAGGTTCCCTCAAAAAGACCAAGACATCATCTGCAAACATTGCAACTTTTTGTTCTTCCCCAGCAACTACAATACCTTTAATTTTGGTATTGTTTCTTATAAACTGACCAAGAGGCTCAATATAAAGTGCAAATAAAAGTGGTGAGACTGGACAACCCTGCCTGGTCCCTCTTTCTAGAGTAAGTGATTCAGATAAATCTCCATTGACTTTCACGCGAGCCCTTGGTTTATCATAGAGGGATTGTATTATTAAGATAAATTTATTGTGGAAACCAAAAGTCTTCAGTACCCTATAAAGAAAAAGCCATCTGACTGAATCAAAGGCTTTCTCAGCGTCCAGTCCCACCAACACTGCCTGGACCCCATCTCTGTTTATTTGTTCCATAACATGTAGGGAACGCCTTGTGTTGTCCACTGTTTGCCTTTGTTGGATGAAACCACACTGATCAAGGTCTATTATGTCAGGTAAATTTTTTTCTAATCTCCGTGCCAGAATTGCTGTAAATAGTTTATAGTCCAAATTTAATACACTAATCGGTCGATAACTGCTACATTCTGTCCTATCTTTACCCTCTTTGGTAATGATGGAGATAACTGCTTCCTTCCACGAAGGGGGTAATTTACCCTTTTGCATAATCCAGTTGAATGTTTTCAATAGAATAGGAAGCAAGTCCTCTTTAAGGCTTTTGTACCACTCTGCAGTGTACCCATCCGAACCCGGAGTCTTGCCTACTTTTAATTTAGATATTGCCAGGTGAAGTTCTTTGGTTGTTATTGGTTGGAGTAAACGTTCATTTTGGAGATTCGTTAAAGTTGGTAGTTTTAATTTGTTCAAAAAATTATCAATTTTTATTTCATCCGTTGTTTGTGGTTGGGTATACAGTTCTTTATAGAACAACTCTAAGCTCTCTTGAATTTTCTCTAATTGATTTTCAATTATCTTTGAGGGTTTTTTTATTTTAAGAATTGTGTTTTCCAGTCTCTGTTTACGCAGTTTATAGGCTAAGACTTTAAAGCAGGGGTGTCCAAACTCCGGCCCGCGGGCCGCAGTTGGGGGCCATTTTTAATTGGCCCGCAAGTAATTTTATAAATAGAATAGAATATGGCCCGCACTTCAACTTTTGCTTCAGTGTATTGCACTTCTTAGTTTTAACACCAGGGGGAGCTACTGTTGATCAAGGCAGTTGCTCCACCAAAAAGAACAATCACAGAAGAAATTTACCCCAAGTTACTAAACATGGCAGAACCAAAGAAGCGAAAGGTAGAAAGTGAGTGCAGAAAATTTCAGACACGGTGGGAGAGTGAATATTTCTTCAAAGAATTCAAGTGTATCTGTTTGATCTGCACTGAAACTGTGGCAGTTATGAAAGAGTATAATGTACCACGTCATTATGAAACCAAACATCAGGCCTATGCATCCTACACTGGTGCTGAGCGAGAGCAGAAATTAAAGGGTAGCTCTCCTGCGGGGTCAGCAACAGTATTTTTTTCGTGCTCAAAAGGTCCAGGAAAAGGCTACCATAGCCAGCCATGAGGTCGCCCAACTCATCGCAAGACATGGCAAGCCTTTTTCAGATGGAGACCTCATAAAACACTGCCTCGTTAAAGTCACTGAAATAATGTGCCCGGAAAAAGTGCAGGACTCAGCATGTCCAGGAATACAGTTGTGCGACGCATTGAAGACTCGTCAGCCAACATTAAACTGCAACTGTCTGATAAAGCTGTGCTTTTGATTTTTACTCCATCGCATGCGATGAGAGCACCGATGCCACAGACGCCGCACAGCTGCTAATTTTTTTGCGGGGAGTGGACGAGAGCAGGAGCACTTTAGGTGAGTAAAAAATATATTCCACAGTACCCGTGTGTTAATAAGCATGCATGTGCAGGTACACATGCTTCAAATATCAATAATGCGCATCAATTCTGTCACTACCCTGCTTTTGCGCACCACTTTCTTATATGCGTTTTTCTTGTTAACACACAGAGTACACACCGCTGTGCACAGCGCACGTACACGCAAAGTCAGCTGATCTCATCTGATGCAGATTTGCTCCTTGATCAAGTGACATTTGTCCGGATTTTTGGCACGAGTGGCGTACGATCAGCACCGCAGCTGGATGGCCCGATTTACATACCCAGCGCATCTGATACTCACCAGAATAATTTACTAAAATTATATGCACTCCTGTTATTAAGTCCGGTGTTGATAACAGTTTCAAACGAACGTTAATAGGTGTGTTGCTAAGCCTAAGAACTTAAATAACAAACTTGAAATTTGCCTGTCCCATTTTCCCCTTTATTGTTTTTTCTCTGTGCTGTAAATCTTCTGTCTAAGAGGAAATCTGAGGCTGCTGTTCTGAGAATGAGCTACCAAAGCTTTTTCTGAGTAAATCAATAAAGATCCATTTATGGAAAGCTGTGATGAAGGCAGTTTTGTCTTTAATTATATTCAACAATATAACATATTCGACCACTTTTAAGTGATTTTTCTAACTTTAATACACTAAAGTTAAGGTTATATACCTAATTTCTAGTAAGTGGCCCAGCCCCTCCTATATTTTTATGTATGTGGCCCTCAGTGAAAAAAGTTTGGACACCCCTGCTTTAGAGGATTTGCTTCCTATCTCATAATATTTCTGCTTTAAAAAAACAATTTTCTTTTGAGTTTCCTGCGTATAAATTTCATCGATTTCGACCTTTATTTTTTTTATTTCTTTTTTTTATCTCAGAATTACCTTTGTATCCATCTTCCCGTTGTAGTTGTTTTAACTTTGCCTGAAGGTTGACTAATTTTTGCAGCTTTATCTTTTTCAGATGGGAGGTCATTGAAATAATTTTTCCTCTCATTACTGCCTTTAGGGTGTCCCATAATATGATTTGCGACACTTCCCCGGTATCATTTAATTCAAGAAAATCTTTTATTTCTTTTCTTAACTTTTGTTTTAGTATGGGATTGTTTAATATAGTTGAATTCAGTTTCCACAGCACCTTCCTTGCTTTCTTCTCTAAACTCAAAGACAATGAAATGGGGCTATGATCTGAAAGATCTATCGTTTTAATTTTACATCCCTTTACTCTGGTACAATCATTACTGAACATAAAGAAATAGTCTATTCTAGAATAAGTCCTATGGGGACAGGAGTAGTGGGTATAGTCCCTGCTTTTAGGATGTAACTCTCTCCAAACATCAATTATCCCCAATTCCTAAATCAATTGATTAAATTTTTTTGTAAGAGCATTTGAGCTAATAGATGCTGAAGACAGATCTAGTTTAGGGTTCAATCTAATATTGAAATCACCTCCACAGATTACCAGGCCTTGTGAATTCACCATTAAATCAAATATTTGTTTATATATTGTCCAGTTACTTCCCGGAGGAATATACACATTTATAAACGTCATTTCCTGACCTTCAATTTTACCCGTAATTTTTATAAACCTTGCCTCCCCATCCTGTAGTTCTGATATATGTTCATAATTAATTGTATTTGAAATAAGTATAGCAACTCCTATCCCATGTCCTCCCTTGTATGAAGATGAAAATACGTTTTTAAAACCATCAGAATCATTCCCAGAGGAGGCCAAGACACTCAGGTCTGGCAGACCATTGCCAACCAACAGCCGTTTGAACTCCTTATCACCCGAATATGATAAGGATACGGAACTCATCAGAGTTGGTGGAAGGTTACGAAGAGTTGAGCAGTTGGAGCTAGACACCATCCACCCGATTATACTAGACCCAAAACATCCTCTGACTAAGCTCATCATCCAGGATTTTGATGAGACCCTCCTTCATCCTGGACCAGAGAGAGTGTTGGCTGAACTGCGTTGCCGGTTCTGGATCCTCCGGGGGAGGGAAGCAGTCAGACGGTATCAGAGGGACTGCAGGGAGTGTCAGGCTTGGCGTGCCAATCCTTCCATCCCGAAGATGGCAGATCTGCCACCAGCTCGTCTGCGTCTGTATAAACCACCCTTTTATTCAACTGGAGTCGATTGTTTTGGACACTTTACTGTGAAAATTGGACGTCAAACAGAGAAGCGTTGGGGCATAGTCTTCAAGTGCATGACGACCCCTTGTGTGCATCTAGACCTCCTCGAGAGCCTTGACACTGACTCCTTTCTGATGTCGTTAAGGCGCTTTATTGCCAGAAGAGGCAAACCTTTTGAGCTCCTGTGTGACAACGGGACAAATTTTGTCGGTGGAGCCCGAGAGCTCCATGAGGCCTTTGAGACCATGGTGCCTCAGTTGAAGGAGCGTTTGGCAGAGCAGCAGATTGCTTTCCGTTTCAACCCCCCCAGTGCTCCTCACTTCGGTGGCGCCTGGGAGAGAGAGGTCAGGTCCGTGAAAACTGCTCTTAAGGTCGTACTCAAGGAGCAGATGGTCCCTGAAACTGTGCTTTGTACGGTCCTTGTGGAAGTGGAAGGCATCGTAAATGCTAAGCCTCTCGGCTACGTCTCATCAGACATAGCAGATCCAGACCCCATCACACCTAACATCCTGCTGATGGGACGCTATGATGCATCACTCCCTCAAGTGGTTTACGATCCCAGTAACCTTATCGGGAGTCGCAGATGGAGACATAGTCAAGTTCTTGTCGACCATTTCTGGTCCCGATTGATCTGTCACTACCTGCCTATCTTGCAAGACAGACAGAAGTGGCAGAAGGACGCGGAGTGCCTCAAACCGGACCAAGTGGTGCTCATAGTTGATCCTCAGCTCCCAAGAGCTTTATGGCCTGTCGGTAAGGTAACGACTACTTACCCTGGAGCTGATGGACGCATCCGGACTGCTGCCGTTAAGGTCAAAGATCGAACGTATGTTCGACCAGTAGCCCGCTTGGTCTCACTCCCTATGCTTGAAGATGATGATAAGGATCCACGTACCTGAGTGGCCTTTCTACCTTGGATTCGACTGTCTGTGCAGACAGTCGGGGGCGGCTGTGTTAGAAAGCCCACTGTTTACACGTTATTTGCTTGGTTGAAGTGTTGTGGTTTGTTTATAGATAGTGTTTGCGCTGTGGAAATTGATATGTCCTACGTCATTGAACTCACCATATCTATGCTTACGCTACTTGAATGCACCACTCTGTGCCGTGTGCTGCTAGTCTGCCTTTGTAGCTGCTAATAGCCAGCATTTTTCCTTGTGTCCTCTCACCAGCATCTCGTGGTTTTTGGTTTATTACTGTGTGTGAATGCCAGAAGGTGAGTTCTGTTTACATGATGTTGAGGATGTCAGCTGCTATTGTGTGTATTTGTTACCTCGTGACTATGCTAATGTTATCCTATGCTAATACGCTATGTAAGCTACTAAGTTAGTTAATGCTAATTATAAATCTTGTGTAATTGTTGAAGTTATTATAGACGTGAGTGTTGAATACAGTTCCTTGTGCTATCTCTGGGCTAGAATTATGTCTGGGCATGTTGAATGTTTTATGTGTGCTGTACTGATAGTTGCTTTATGTATGTTACTACAGACCACAGCTGAATAAATCACCTAAACTTGGAAGCTGCCTCCGTGTTCTTTAACGGGAACACACCCACCATACCTTGCCGCTCTAAATCAGCTAAACTCCTGGAGACAACATTCTCTCCATTTTACCCCCACTTCATATAAGCTGCTGCCTCGTAAACACAGTAAAACAAAAATTGCCACCAACAAACTAACAAAAAAAATAAAAAATAAAAATAAATAAAAAAATAAAAATAAATAAATAAAGTTGTGAACACTTAACAGTTCTCCCTCTTCTGACTTCCACCCACACGGTCCTCTTTCTGACCTGTAGCAAGTCCGGGGGAAAGCCTCCAACCCAAAATGAGTTGCAGGGCCCTCTACTGTGGGAACAGTCATGATGGTCCTCTCCCCTTTTGTCCCTTTACTTCGATCAAATTACTTAACACATTTATGTTAAGTGTGGCTCTTTATCTTGTCTTAACCGTCAATTATCACTACTAAAGTCCATTTGTTATAGTTAAGATTAAGTTTAACCTGTATTATCCAGTGATGAACGTCTGAACGCTTGCAGTTTGTCTTTGAAGCTGCGTGGCTTCGCCGCCTCCGAAGTTCGCCTTGTTCGCACAGGCTGCCATGCTGCTCGCTGAATCCTCTCCCAAAGTGACACTGGTTTTTCAATCACTTTTACCCGCAGTCCCCGGCTCGCCATGTCCGCTGTTGCCTCTTCCACCGTGTCATACGTTATCTTTCCATCTTTGTAATGTACTCTCAAACGGGCTGGATACAGGGTTTGGAAACGTATCTTGTTTTCCTTCAATGCACGCCTGGCTTCAGTATATTCCTTCCGCTTTTTCAGAATTGCTGAAGCGTAGTCATGGTCGATGCTAATTAGGTGATTATCCATAGTGAAACCTTTTTTCTGCCATGCCAGACGGATCACCTATTCCTTCATTTTAAAACTCTGGAATCTAACAAGGATAGATCTGGGCTTCACGTCTGGTGGAGGCTGCGGACCCAGGGCTCGGTGCGCTCTTTCAATGTGCATCTCCGTTGAGGCAAGGATTCCCAAATTTTCTTTGAGGACTTTCTCGATAAACGCTACCATTGCTTTTGCGTTTCCTTCTGCGCCCTCAGGTATTCCGTATATTCTCACATTCTCTCTCCTCGAGCGGCACTCCTGGTCTGTTAACTTCTCTTGTAGCTGCTCTTGCATTCGCAGCAGGCTTGTTAACACTTCTTCCATATCTTGTAGTTTCCTCTCATTTCCCTCAATCCTGCTCTCAGCTTCATCCAATCTAGCGTTTGTCTTTATGAACTCTGCCTTAATTTCTTGTCGATATTCACGTAGTTCTTTAAGTATTATTTTGTTCGTCACTTCTTCCTCCGTGTTAACTTCACCAGACATGTCTTCGCCGGAGCTAACAGTAGCGACATCATGCGCTAGCAAATTTGCCTCTTTTGTCGTTTGCGTAGTGGTCTTCCTGCTTTTTTGTTTCGTGGCCATCGTTCCCCTATCCAGAAGTTCACTAAGACTATTTTTGTCGTAGTAAATTGACTTTATGGGGTGATTCCTGAATTTTGATCGGGAGACTATGGTCTAAGCTACCATCGCTTAGTTGCCCCCGGAACCGGAAGTCCCTGTGAACCAGTTTCAACACTACCCAAGCCTGCACTGCATGGTTTCATTAAAGGACAGGCACGCACGACATGATGACCACACGTTTCTCATGCTTCTCTGAATTACACCCCACACAGCGATAACGTGCAAAAAAGTTCAAACACTTTATCTATGATGTATTCTCGTTTTTTTCTGATTCAGAGTCAAATCCATCTCATTTTAACAGAATCTATTACAACACACTGCACTAAATATTTACTTCCCAAATGAGTGGAGTTAATGTTGCAGCTGATCAGTGTTAATAATGCAATGACAGATCTAAAACAGGGACTCGGCCCTATTCTCACCTACTAGACCCATGCACGCATGTTTTTATATCATAGCTTTTGTTTTATGACATTTAAAAAAACATTTTCCGCACATATATATCATGCCTGTGTTTATGTCATTGACTATAAAGATTTAATCATAAAACTGTTTACATCATTTCATGTCATGTTTATTAGCCAAAGTTTTGATTTAGAGTCATAATTTGAGCATTTAAATGACTAAATCATAAGAGTGTAGAAGACTAAATCTAAAGCACCTTGAGGTAACTCGTGCTGTGATTTGGCAGTATGTGAATAAAACTGAAACTTTAGTTGACTAAAACATAAAGTGTAAAGGGTTGTTGTGATTTTACTGGTGAGTTTTGCTCAAGACCATTTAAAAAGCATCTGGTTTTCCTTCAAATGTGGAACGTGTCCCCATGTCTACTGCGCTCCCGCTCCCCCGGGGAGGAAACAGGGAGAATGGGATGCAGCTTTCTACCACTTTTCTACACAACTTAATTCGTTTTGATTGGATCTCGTCTCTCCAGAATATTTTCATCTTGTTTTTATTCTTTGATAAAATTGTCAGCAGATGGCCCCGCCCCTCCCTGAGCCTGCCGGAGGATTCTTCCTGTTAAAAGGGAGTTTTTCCTTCCCACTGTCGCCAAAGTGCTTGCTCATAGGGGGTCAAATGATTGTTGTATTATTGTAAGGTCTACATTACAATATAAAGCGCCTTGAGGCGACTGTTGTTGTGATTTGGTGCTGTATAAATAAAAATGAATTAAATTTTATCATCGTTTGGTGCATTAGTTTCCTCTATGCGGTTACATGCTGGGGCAGCAGGTTGAGGGTCGCAAATGGCAACAGCCAGTAATGCTATGGGGATGGAGGTGGACGTCTTTAGGGTGGTGTCACATAAGGACAAGGCTGGACAATACCTCCCACCCGCTCCATGACGTGCTGGCCGGTCACAGGAGCACGCTCAGTGAGAGTCCCAGATTACCCAAACGCACCACTGATCGGCACATTGTCATCTTATCTTATCAAAAAGGATTGGTCAAAGAAAGTGACATTGGAAGTGTATGTTGAAAGTAAAAGGCAAATCAACTCTGTATGTTCCTGATGCTCGAGTTTCATTCAGCTTATTAAGACATTCATATCCAAAGAACAGTTAATACTGGACAATATAACAATATAACAGTCAGAGCTTTTGTACTTACATCGGCCCCAAGTGATGTCGGTAGGTCACATTCAGCAGTGGGGCTTAAGTCCTGCCTCATTACCCAAATGGGTTCCTTTGGCTCATCAGGTGTGTAAGGAGATCTAACTGTTCTATTCTTCACCTCCTCTATGGCCTCCTTAATGTCTTTGATGGCTAAAGATATAGCATCCCTCTTCTCCACACTGTTCCTCACTGCTACTGGCTCCTTTACAGAAGTCTCAGCCTGCTGCTTGGCCGACTTCCCTCGACTGGCAGTCTTGTTGCTTTTGTGAGAGAATTTGTCTGGTTGGCGTTTTTCTTCTTTGTCTGTGGAATCTTTTGCAGCAGGATCAAAACTTTGTGAGCCTTTTTTAGCCCCATTAACACTGTTATCAGTATCGTCTTCTTGGTCGCAGCTGTCAACACGAGGATATGGAGCAAACTCTGCCTCCTTTTCTGGACTGTCTGACTCACCATCTGAACGTTCATCGTAGTGCCGCAGACGGGAGCCCACGGCCTCCTGCTGATGGTAATCGCCTTTACCTGCCCCGCTCTGTAACAGCTGCAAGCCGGTCGCTGTCTGCTGTCGAGACTCTCTATCGTTTGCCACATTTGCAGAAGTTGACACTGAGGTTGGAGCGTCACATATTTCCTCATACACATGCTCAGAGAGCGAATACGTGTCATATGGCTCAGAGTAAGCTTCAAGTCCAGCATCTAAACTTTCCAAGTCCTGACTGGATGAGACACACGTTCTCGCCCCCGATTGGCTGTAGGATTGGGTGTAGACACAGTTAGAGTAGCCACCATTTAGTGTCTCCTCTGCTTTATCTTCTCTTTGGGAATTTTGGATGTTAAGTAAGGATTCACGCGGCAGCATTAGGAACTGAAGAGCATAGTTAGGATGTGAATGGAGATGTTGCTGTTCAGCCTCTGCACTTTCAGTGTACTCTTCTGCCTCAGGCCGTAGCGGGAGGCTGTAGCTGTTTGCATCATCCTCGGACTCTCGCTGGGCCTCAGGCTCCAGAGACATCATCACTGGGATATCGTCTCCCTCTGCACGGTCAGTATGGGTGTGAAAGCCACTCTCAGTACTTGCTGAGCGGGCCAGCATAGAATCCTCCCTCTCACGTTCAGCTTCCTTGGTCATCTTAGCGTGCTGCTCCCTTTCCTGCTGTGCTCTCTCTGCCTCCCTCTGCTGCTTCATTCTGCTCCTCTGTTGTTGAGTTCTGAGCCGGGCCTCACTGTCGCCCTGTCTGCGATAACGTGTCACAGCAGGTCGGGGAATGGGCTGGATCTCTTGGGGCTTAGAAGACTGATCTCCATGTTGCAGCTCCACGTCTTGCTCCTCCTGTGGCTTGTGGTGCTGTAGCATCCCAACTCTGCTTTCAGCATTTGCACCACTGGCCATTTCTGTTGTGACACCAGCTGAAGTCTCACAGCATCTGTAGCGCTTGTCCTGGTTGCTGTGGTTATGGGACAGGCTGGTGTGGTGTTGATGGCGAGAAGGACCATCCATCGCCTCCATAACGTCTTGAACAAACTCTGTCTTTTGGGGGTTCATGGCTGTCTGGTTGGTAAAGTGGTGTCAGAGAACGGCTTAGGAATCCATCATCAACAGAGTAAAGGCTACTGGAAACGACTGCAATGGGTAAACAGAAAGACAGAAAATGTGAGTAAACAAAAATGTAACAATATGAGCGAAATATGTGTCTGATCCTACATTCTTGCTGGAAGTGATACGGCAGGGACTTGCATGGTTAACGGGCAAAAACAGTAACTGACAAGCTAAAGATTCACGCTTTTATTAACCCAACACATGTTAAAACTTCAATTGTCACTTTTCTCCCTTGAATCTGTACAGACCAATACTCTGTGTGGGTATCCGCTTATCTCTGAAAGAGAAGGACTGAATAGCACCCCATCTAACAGGTAACGATACCTTACTCTGTTTGGGACTCTTTGCTTTGGCTGTTTCTGCCCAAGTTCCTGCAACACTCAGTCACTCAGTGACGTAATGAAAGTACGCATAAAAACAGACGCTTGTCCCTCCATAATGTGGTTATTTTAAATATAAGAGAAAGAGAGAACTTTAAGAAATTAATATAGCCACTCTAAATCTTCCCCATGGTAACGAAAACTAATTTAAAGAGTAGTTTCCTAAGTTTGAAATTCTAATACTGTGACAACCCTACCTGTCACGTTACCCACTGAGACATAAGCTATAAAGCCTGGCCGAACTGAATTTGACATCATTACTTAAAACTATAAATGAGTAACTTCCACAGTGTATGCACTCACCAGTATCCATCATGTAGTCAAAATCCCAATACTTAAAAATAGGAAAGCATGAATAAAACGGGCAACTATCCAGAAACAAAAATAAATTTTTAGAGTTTGTAAAGACTTTTCAGTTTCAGAAGCAGCATTCCTGCTCAGGCCAGCAAACAGCATCCTTGTTTGAAATCATTAACAATATGATCCACAGCCAGGTGGAAATTTCACCAACACTCCTTCAGTAGCTTTCATATGCACTCCTATCTGGAACAACCCCAGTGCTGCGATCAACAAGAAACTGCTATACTTTTGGAAATGGATTAAAAAAGATCTGGAAATTATTTCTCACGATAATACTGTTGGCATCGCAGCATTGCCCCAGCCCCATACTCGTGGATGGGGGCAGTTCCAGATTCCAGTAATGGGAACCACGTGACTATTTCCATTTTATTTAGTATTTATTTATTCATTTATTTATTTCTTTTCCATCCCCCTCTTGGCTCACCCTTCTGGTAATCCATCTATAAAAACACATATACACAGACACACACTTCTGTGTGGAGGACTTAATGAGATCCGTAGAGGTTTCATTATACATTTGGTCTGCTTGTTATGTTGTTTATGTTAAATATTAGGTTTTAATTGCTTGTCTTCATGAACGCTGAAACGAACACGTATAACTCGGGTGGCCAAATGGACAAATACAGATACTGTATGTTTATTTTCTGATTACATTTATGGCAGATCTTCTAATAATCAGCAGTGTGTGTATTTTAAAGATTTACAATGGCCTCTATGAGCCATTTCCTCTGTTCTTTAAGGACTGTGATCTACCCAAAGATTTTTAAAAATGTATTTTCAAAGATACTTAGATAAAGTATAAAGATAAAGAGACCTCTGTTAGCATGTTAAATGCTAAAGTTCACCACCGTACAATCACAAAGACTGAACTTGTCTGTCTTATTTGGAACGGTTGCCATGGCAAAGCTTTTCCTCTCTAAGAACATGGCAGCACAGCTTAGGTGTGCAAAGTTGTATCTGGACAAACCAAAAAACATCTGGAACAATGTTCCTTGGACAGACAAGACTGAGACGTCTGACCACAATGAGACTGCTGTTTAGGGGAAAAGCAAACAGCTACAAAAACCTCATAGCAGCTGTCGAGCATGGTGGAGGAGGGGTGATGATTTGGGTTGCGTTGCAGCCATACAACCTTGGTACCTTGCAGTCATTCACTCAATGAATATCAAAGTATGATCAGATAAGAGATCGTCTATTCAGCAGCTAAAGCTTGGCCCAAATTGGGTCAAAGACGCTGAACACACCAGCGAAATCTGCAACAGAATATCTGAAAAAAAAAGAAAAGAATCAAGTGTTGCAACAGGCCTAAGTTCAGATTTCAGATCAATACGATGTGTGCATAAACAAATGACTGCAAAGCTCAACAAACTGAAACAACAATGTGAAAAAGAGTAAGCTAAAATTCCTCTTCAACAATGTGAGCGACTGACAAAATGATACAGACAACAATTACTTCAAACGACAAAGCGCCTGTACACACTGTTAAATGATTAGAAGTATTATTCTCAGCACAGTCAAAGTCCTGTGGGAACTTTTTTCTTACATAAAAATTTGACACTGTGTCTTATTTGTTATGAGATTTGTGTTTGGGAACATGAGCCACCCCGGAGCTGGCCTCAGTTTTCCTCCTCATGCACAGACAGCCACGCACACGTGGTTCCATGTGTGAGGACTATTGTACTTTAATATTTCCAACATCACTTTATCTTTTTCTAAAACACTACAGCAGTCGTTCATATGTTTGGTAGAAGTCACCTTCAGGAGGAATAAAGCAAAACTACCCAGATTTTCCAATTTCATCCAGGTTTTCTGAATTTTCTACACAACCAGCAGCTTTCCTGTCAACAACTACATCAGCAAAACATCTGTTTGATTTCAAATTCTGCTTTTACAAAAGCTCAGCTGAAGTCCTGCTTTGAATGAAGCACGCAATAAGAAACATCGAGAAACGATCGACCCATCGCACCGAGCTGGATGGACTGGTTAGCCCCGCCGTGGCTCTGCACCTGGAGACAACAGGGCCTCTATGTGCCGATTTATTCATGTCCGCTCTGCGTGGGTCCGACACACAGCCTCACAAAGACACTGCCATTTCGGATTTTCCTTCACTCTAAATCCTGGTTTGACGTTTCGTCTACGGAGCGCAGTTTTCCGTCTAACCACTCCTCAGTGAACAGACCGCGTAGCGAAGCTCCACAGAACAACAATAACAATGATGATGATGATGATGATGATGATGATAACAACAGCCCAGCCCGGAGACGTTTGCTTTGTCTCGCTCGGTGGGTCGGGCCTGAACCCACCGTACTGAACACGAACCTGCTCACAGGAGTGATGTTGCTAAAGGATGCAGGTCCTCTGCGCTACGGCCACACCGTCCTCCATCTTCCCTGTAGCGGTGCGCGCGTGTGTGTGCGCGCGCGCGCGTGCGCTCCGCAGCCGTTCAGCACCTCCTTCCGCTCACCGCCACCGTCACATCACCATAAAGCACAACAAATAACAAAGTTTATGCGTTTTTAAAAGAGAACATTGTCTGGGTGAAAAAGCTTCATATAGTCACACCGGTCAATATAAAATATATATGAAAAAAAAATACATATATATATATATATATATATATATATATATATAACTGTATAAACTGTAAAACTGTAAAAACTGTAAAAACGCTGTGCAGTATCACCGCTTTGCATTATTTTGAATTATGTTCCGATTGATGGTCTGGCGCCTCCTCCACACGGATATCTTTAATCAAAGATGCTGCGCCTCTTTGTCACTCTGCTTTTGTGTGTTCTCTGTGAAAGCCTGGACTCAGCTGTAACACTACAACTGTAAGACCGACTTCGTAACATTGATGTCTGCTTCTTCTTGTTAGGTGCTGACGGGTGTTTGTGTTTGCTGATATACTTTGTGACATTTTTGTGACCTTCTACCAACAGACTATAGATGCAAATGAGCTTTGAGCTGTTTCTGACAGTTGGCATTGTGTGGCCAGGTGAGACAGCAGAGGTGTGAGTGAAGGTAGAGACAGCTTCTGTTTATAAGGAGAGGCGAGCAGGCCTGTCTGTGCCTAATGACGTCCACGATGAGTTCAAAAACAAAAAGAAAACAAACTACTTCAATGAAATAAATACTGAATAATTATTTGAACTGACTTGTAACATTTTATTAACACGTGTGCATGTGCCATATAAACTATATGAATTTATTATTATATCACCTCTCTGCCTTTAGTCCTGTTCATTACTGTTATTAGTTGATACTATTGTTAGAGAGATATGATTTGTTTCATAGTGTCTAACAAGCTTCTAACAGCTTGTTTCTGCTCTCAGTGAAAATACTCACACTTTCTCTGTGTATTAAAACATTTTAATGTTAATTTTAATTCAAAATAAGTTGCATAAACAAGTATAGCTCATTGCTACATTAGAGCACAAACATGAGTGAAAGATTCATTTCCACATATAAGAAGCTCTTCAGTAACACAATAAAGTGAAATCAAACTATCCAGTTATGAACTGTAGATTAATGTCAGCTAAATCAGTTTGCTCAGGAACAAATGAAACACTAAAATAAATCTAATACTGAATTATATCTCATGTTTAACTTCCACTGATTGGAGTGTATTCTGTGACCATTTTCCAAACAAATTCGCAAATAGGCAGTGTCTTGATAATTTACTTTTATTAAAAAAAATTAAATTTAAAAAAGGGAATTATCAGAATCAGGATACTTTAATAATCCCTGATGAAATTCTGTGATTACAGTCGCTTCAAGACAATAAAGACAGTAACAGAGGGCAAACAACGCCACCCTCAGGTGTGACGAGCAACGACAACACACAAAATCATGACCTGAGTCATACCAGTCCCACAGAGTATCAGGGCCCACCTCTCCACTGTCATTTTCTACCATAATTCTGTTGATTTCTTCTTCTTTCATTTTTCCTGAAAATTGTTGGTTGTTTTAAACATCAGTATTCAGCCTCCATAATCCATTTCTTAGATTGTTATTAATTTGCAACGGTAACAGTAGAGGTGCATGATCACATAAGTCAATACATCCTATTTGGCAGTTTGGTATTCTGTGACGGTCTCTCTTAAATTAAAAAATCAGTCCTGGAATGCAGCACATGTGTGAGTGTAGTCTGGTCCCTAAATCTCTCCTGAGGTCTATCACTCACTTATTCTGACATGAGAGTTTCTAATGTAGGAGGGTTAAGAGACTGCTATGAAGGAGTCTAATCTGGGATTGAGCCGTATGTTCCAGTCTCCTCCACAAATGACAATACCTCTTGAACCAACCAGTAAATCAAAAATATTTCTGTAAAAACGGAAATCATTACCTGCTGGGACACATACAGTCAAAAAGCTCATTTCCACTCCCTCAGTTTTCCCAGAAACTAGAACATACCATCCATCCTCATCTGATTCAAATGGGACTTTATATAAAATCAGGATGGCTACTCCTCATCTATGACCAGATTTGGAGACTTTAGAGACTTACTTCTTACTTCTGCTAATTGAGGTCAGGATCCCATTTACATTTAGAGATATTACTTTGATATTATTTACACTTTGCACAGTTGTAATGAAATAAATGGAGCTCCAAGAAGCAAAAATATAGTTTTTATTGAAATAACAAGAATTACAAAATACATTCTTGTGTTCAGAGCAAAACACCAAACTGAGGAACATACATTGAGATTTTTAGATTTCATAAAGATCACATAAGACGCACGATTATCTGAGAGATAAAATGCATCTGAAATATTATGTTGTTACAAACTTAGTCACTGCACAAGCGATGCGTACAATGTTATCAGGTGTGGTAAACTCCAATGAGAGTCCTCATTGTTCAGTTGTAGGGACTGGCTCCTGTAGCATAGCGATGCCAGTTTCGAGTGTTCTCAGGTTCCACTTTCCAAGCTGCTTCCTGAATGTTGAATCTGCTGGTACCACATCACCAGGTAGGAGCTTTGTGATGTGACAGTCTGTGGTCCTGTCCCCCCGTAGAAATGAACAATATCACTCCTGTGGGAATAATGCCTATCAAATACTTGATGGTACTGTGTGACTGTACTGGGAGTAAGTTTGAGCTTTGGCCTTGAAATCCTTGAGTGAAATCCAATGACTATTTCAAAACAATGAGTGAAATACATTTAGGAAAGTTCACATAGGCAGTGAAGTCTGTATGTGTTCCCGCTCAGGCTAACTCAATCCAAGTGGAATGAATACGTGTGAGACTTTTAAAGCATGTACCCCAAACACGAATCCAAGGAACTGCACGGTTGCTTTGAACCTGAGTAGCATGCAGGTGAGCAAGAACTGCTGAAAGGCTGAGACTGAATATCCTCCAGGTGTGTCTTGATAAACATGAATACTGTTAGTAATATGCTGTAGTCGGGTAAACCAGTGAAGCATTTAACTTTATCTGCATCGTGTATGAAGGATTCTTCAGCAGGAACATCTGCTGTTTGTATCGAGATGGTAAATCAAACCTCTCCGTCCTGAGATTTTGGCATTCTCTAATTGGTTGATGTCATTTACAGTCATATCGGATTGAGTTGATACACTTTGAGAGCATCTCGAAGGAGAGTCAGACACAGAGGGCACAGAGAGGTGGTCTTCTTCCTGCTGAATCTCCTGATGTGTTGAGCTGCTCCTTGCTCATCATTACGTTCTTTTTTCTTTTCTTTTTTCTTCCAGGTCTGCCTCTGCTTGAATTTCACAAGACTGTTATGTGCCCGTCTCTTCTGGGGTGACGTGACGTGTTTGAAAATATTAGTCACATAGTCAGGTGAAAGAGGAGAACACACGGGAAAGCATGATGAAGTAAAAAAAATGTGTTCAAGGAGAAAAACAGTTGAGGACCAATGTGAGGAACATTTTCAAACTGTAATCCCTTTCACTTTTTCAGTAGATGCTGCACGCCATGCGTTAGATCCACCAACAACAAATTTCATTTCATTTATTCATTTATAAAGCACATTTAATAACAACAGGGCTTTGACCAAAGTGCTGTACAACATAACAATTAAACAGTGACATTAACAACAACAACAGATAAAATTTAAAAGCAGATTAGGATAAAAGAATTGGTAACTCTCCTACAGTTTCGAAAGCCAGAGTAAAAAAATATGTTTTAAGATGCGATTTAAAAAGAGTAACAGTTGGGGCCTTTCTAATGCCCGATCTCCTCTATGAACCATCCTAGACTTATGTAAAGTAAGGAGTAGGTGATCACTTGATCGGAGGGCTCTAGAGGGCGTATACAGCTGCACAAGGTCAGACAAATAGTCCGGTGCCTGGCCATTTAGCACTTTATAAGTTAAAAGTAAGATTTTAAATTTAATTCTAAAACGCACTGGAAGCCAATGAAGGGAAGCAAGCACCGGAGTAATATGTTGGTGTTTCTTCACACGAGTCAAAAGGCGAGCTGCAGCATTCTGTACAAGTTGGAGCCAGGCCAAGCTGGACTGACTAACACCCACATAAAGTGAATTGCAGTAATCCAGTTGAGATAAAACAAACGCATGAATTGCTCGTTCCATGTTTCTAAAGGATAGAAAAGATCTCACTTTGGATAAATGATTTAACCTACAGTGTCAAAGTCTTGTTGTATATTTCAGGACTTTATTACTGACAGACTGTAAATGAATTGCTTTAAGAAAATAAGAGGTGGGTGGCTGCAACCAGCAACATTGTTATTGGATGATCCCAAGTGGTTATCACGTCCAAGATGGCGGACAGCTCTTGAACGACATGCGCATGACGTCATGTGTAAAACCTCTATAGCAACCACGGCAGTTTGTCTTGAAACGAACTGTAATCATCGCATTTCAACTTCCTTCTCAAAAAAAGAATGGATCTAATCTAAACATTTGGACTTTTTTCTAAAAATGACCTGTTATGTAGATTTGTCTTGACCCTAATACCCTCTCGTATTTATTACTTATTAGCATCTAAACACACGTACGTCTTCACTTGGTCCAGTTTACTGGTGAATTCCTCACACTGTCACTTTGAAACTGTTGTGGTTTTGGAAAGTAAAGCTTGACCGCTCAGCATCCTGCTCTCTGGGGCAAGTTTCTCTGTGGTCATGAGGACCCGGCACGCCTGTTTCACAGCAAGTTAGTCAGTAGAATCAAACTTGAGACAAATCAGCCTCATGAGAACTACTAATAATGTCAGAAAGCATTTTGGGGAGAAATTTGAGAGGAGAAGAGGAGATCTTATTTTAGTTTGACCCCACTCACATCTGTTAACATGGAGCAGGAGTTCATGACCTGCAGACAGTAGATGACAGAGACGGCGTTGTTTTCTACACTCACTGCTCCAGTCTAAATATCCTTGGGCAGGATACTAATGAAATCAAAATGAAATAAAGGATGTAAATATTTCATTTGATACATAATGAACATAAAATAATGGACCCCCCCCCATACCTTTTCCTCTATATGCTAATTACCCGAGATTATCTAAGATACATGAAGATAGATATGTGCAGTAATTACAACGGATCAATCAGAGCGTTCAGTGGACATGAAGAGATGAGCTTTATTATCTTGTTTAGCAGATGACAGAAGCACTGGAAGATAATATACTTTCACTCCTGAAATAAATAGTAATTAAGATCACAAGGATTATTCATTAGGGAATATCACAACAAAATAAAAGGAGCAGGTTGAACCTCTAAAACAAACATTTCTGCATAGATAGTCTTGGATCAAAGCTTGTGTCAGCAGTTCAGCGTACAGTCTGGTATGATATCACCCATTCCTCCTTAACAAACGACAGAGTACGTGACAGAAGAAAAAAAGCTTTGAGATAATTAATGATGTGATTATGTACAGTGTTTAGAGGCGATCACACACACACACACACACACACACACACACACACACACACTTTGGCCACAGACCTTTTCCATCCAGCGTTATGCTAATGTGCTAACGACAGTCCAAATGGAGACTTGACCTTTAAAAAAGTAATAATGTGTCCAAGGGCAGAGTTATGAAACATCAGCTGTGTACATTGAAGCTATTTGGCCTTCCGTGTGTTGACACAAAAGTTTATGGTTGCTACGGTGACCATAAACTATGACAATACTGGATAGACAAGAAAAATAAGATTGTCGATCAAACTGCAACGTTTACAAAAGGAAAACAGAAATCAGGTTTGACAGATACACATTAAGGATTAGTCCTTTCACAATAAAAGACGAGGCATAGTAGCAGAAATCATCACTCCCAGGAGCTGCTAAAGTAGTGTTACTGATTATTCCTTTAAACAGATGTATTATGTTACTTCCTTCTATGTAGCAGAGCTCTGTCAGTCAGTGCAAGCAGCTGTTTTCTAAAGCGTTGCCAAACATGAGCGTGTACGCCAAACGTTTCCGGCTGTTTGCGAGCTGTGGTTCTGACAACGATTACGTGTTAGAGTAACAGTAACTCTTGTTATACATTAAAAAGACATAAAACAAAAACTTTGATGGACAAGAGAAGAAGAAGAAGAAGAAGAAGAATGTGTTATACTTGGTCAACGTGTCAGTGAAAAGTGGAGAGCCTTTAACTCGCTGCCCATTAACCAATGTCACCAGGTAGATGTTAAAAAAGCAAACGTAGCTGCTGGTCAAGCTCACACTGACACTACAAACCAGGCAGCTTCTGTAAATGCATCAGATGTAAATGTCACTCTCATCATTTCTGCTTCACACAAACCTGTATTTTCATAAATAACAGAAAAGAAATAAAGTTCAGCCCGAGGAGAAACGACAGCGACGGAGTGGAAGGTAACGATGACAAACCTGAACATCTGTAGCAGTCGTGTGTGTTTATATGGTCATTTAGCTTTTTGATTTCATTCATGTTAAAAGTTCGAATGCTACCAAACAAAAACAATCATATACACTGTAATTCTGTGAAACCTGGCCTCCTGCAGGTGTGAGTACATGTGAGACTGTACCTGTCCACTTCCTTCAGTCAGAATACTTTCAGGAAATGCCTTGAAAAAGTCTTTAGGACAAGTTAAAGTTCATCAAAACTTTAAAACTGTTTCAAATGAGGCACTGATGCGAAAATAACAACGGGGGAAAAAAATAGTTAATACCAATAATTTGGTCTAGATCAGGGGGGTCAAACTGAAACGAGCTGAGAGCCACTGCTGGCACTGTCGTCTCACTGGAGGACACCTTAGTGTTCAACTAGAACAAAACAAACAAACAAACAAACACACAAATATTTCCTAAGATGTTTTGTTTGTTTTTTAAATTTCAAATCTTGTATAAGACAAAACTGCAAACTTAGCTGAAGCCTTTCAAACAAACACACTGGTCCTCTCTGTGCACACACGTTGTGTTTGTATAGAACAGAATAAATAAGCGCACACATTAGTGTGTGACTGACACAGCGTCAGCAGGTTTGTGCTCTCTGCTCATGTCGTCTTCATATTCAGTGATTTTGTGCTTTTTATTTTAAACTGCATTAAGCTTCTCCACGTCAGCATACGGGCCGCTGCGGCCCCCGGACCGCGAGTTTGAGACCCCTGGTGTAGACCGATTACCCTCGCTAAACAAAACTACACCAATCATTTTAAAAGTGCTGTTTAATTTTCATTTGTTGCACAGTTTCTAGCTGTAACAAATCAAACTGTTGTAACAGCAGCAGCAGGGAGCACCGGTGAATGTTCTGCTACAGATCGACAAACGTCCAAAGTCAAACATCAGGACCAATAAATGTTGTTCATTACTGCTCAGGTTGGAGGAGAGTTTGTGATGATCTATGAATACAAAATCAATCTTCTCTATAACCGACTGGCTTTTTGGTTTCCTGTTACTCTAACTTTGCATCAGCTACAAAGATAGCTGCTGACTATAACCAGTGAAGTTAAAGGGTAGAAAATCAACCAAGAGTAGTAACATGTTTAACACGTGTTACCACCTTCAGAATGGAAATCCAGAGAGTCAGGAGCTGTGCTTTAACCTGCTGTTACAGCTGAAGCTCAGGTCAGTATTACCCGACGACTGAGGGAAGTCTAATATAAAGTAGAGCTAAGACAGAAAAGTGATGCAGTGATAATCTGATACAAGAAGAGTTTCTACAAGTCGTTAACCTGCAGCAGGCCAAAGCAAACCTGAAGGTTCTGCAGCTCATCAGCAGACGAGCAGCTTCATACCTGCTCAAGTCACTGCTTACTGTTTGCTTCACATACGTCTCTGTTTATGTGTCTATTAAAGACCATTTCACCAGCACGTCTTATGCAGACTTCATGCTTATACAGGCTGAAAGCCGAAGCCCAGACGAGGTGCCAGAGTCCAGTTCAGTCCCAGGACACTTCAATATGCTGGAAAGTATTTTTGGACTTTAGTTGTGTCCAATGATGCGACAAACTCGTGCCTACACAGAACCTTACACGTGTATAAAGTGGTTACGCTGTCATGTGGTGAGCTTCAGCATTCAGGGTGAAAGTGTAAGTGACTGATTCCAACCCCCAATCAGAAAAGAACTGGATTTATGTTTGTTTGTTTAATATATATAGAAGAAGGAAAAGAAGATATGCACATGAAACCTCACACACATACAAACACCTAGAAATCTGAGGTACCTGAGGTATTGAAACACCTGAAGATAACAGTGAGCCAACAGGTGGTATGAGGGCTGATTTCCATTCTGAAGGTATACTGGCTCAGACGAAGCTCCAGAGGATCCAGATGTTTCTGAGAAAGAACATCCAGTCCTCTCCTATTAATTGTTAGGAAACAGATTCCAAGTCAGCTGCTCAATGACCGCTTTCTAAACTCATCACTGGCTTTGAAGTACTGGTTATTTAAGTCTGCACTATGTGTAGGCAAGCTGATCCTAAATCTTTGTCTATAGGCAGCTTCAGTGTGGAGAAAGAAGGAGGTCAGCATCTCTCTCAGGACTGCAGCCCAATGACTGTATCCAACCACTTCCTGTAGGCCAGGGCAAAGTGTCTCTGCTCGGTGTTACAGCAGCTGCCCAAAACACTGCTTACAAAGCTGAGTTCAGTAGGCAGGGTGGGGGGGCAAGGCAGCAGGACGCCTCTCTTCAGTCTCTTACTATTGTGAGGGTCTGGCAGGAACAGCCCATCTACTTCCATAGGTTCACTAGCGTGCTTCTGTCCGTTCACACTGTGACCCTGGCCTGCACAGCTCTGGGAGCTGATCTCTGGCACTCCTGGGTCTGGATCCGTCAGATGGTTTAACTTGCAGTCGGATCCTCTGCTGTAGGAATGCTGATGCTCCCTCACCCACTGGTCCCACAAGTAAAAGACATGCCGCCTGAGAGACACAGGGGGGTATATCAATATCATTATTACAAACGCTGAACATGTCTGTGCACAAAGTATTTTTATAGGCTCTGGGCTAAACACCCTCAGAATGTGAAAATGTTTTAATGCAAAAGAAATATTTAAATGATTTAACAGGACAATTAATTTTTTTACTTGTTTCTCACAAATGATGTTTGCAATCAGCGACAGGGCAAAACCTGCCGCAGACTGTGTGGCTGGTTTACGTGTGCCATGATGTGATAAGTGCAGCAGGAACAGACAAAACATTCGTTTTATCCGACTTCCTTGTTTAAATATGACGTCTGCCTCCATTCTGCAGTCACTGTGAACCAACAGTCTCTCACCTGTGACTCCAGAGTGTTTCATGTCCAGGGAAGGACTGGATCAGATCTGAGCAAAGGTCCATCTCCTGGTGGAAGAGTTGAAGGACTGTAGTGAAGTCAGCGTGGCTGTCTTCCTCGCCGCCCGCCTCTTGTCCTGAAGGCTCTCCGTTACTGTGAGAGCGGCTGTGTGGGCAGGGGCTGCCCTCTGGGACTGTGCTGCACCCACGCTGGGGCGAACAGCTGGTGGAGGTGTGAGCTGGCCTCTTGCAGATTTCAGCTATTAGCTCCTTAAGGAGGAACTGGCGGTAGTGGAAGCCACTGTGGTCAGAGACATGCATGGACACCCAGAGGCGCATAGAGGACAGCTCATCGTGGAACACCTGCCAGAATCACCACGACAAAGGTACGTGTGAAGGAGTAGAAGCTGAACATCAACAAGCTAACTGAGAGATTATCACTTCATTTATTAGCTAATCAATAAAGTTGAACGTGGGGGGCCTTGAATGGTTGTTCAACAGCTCGCAAAAAGAACATCACAATAAGAAAATTAATCCATAAATGCAACTTTTCAAGAAATATGTGATGTCTCTATAACCACACCTGCATGTGGTCGGGTCTGTCGTTCCCCAATTCTGGGTGTCGGCACCGCTGTCAACGATGCACGACAGACCCGACCACATGTTCACACTTTTCAGTACGACGCACACACGCGGCTGCAGCTTTTCAGTGGGTGTGCATATTATTAACGCAACTGCTGCAAAAAGACTTTGTTTCGCCGATGTTAAATATTTGTTCCGCATGACTTTTCTCCCAGGTAACTTGCGCCCCACCAGTGGGGTGCACCACACTTTGAAAACCACTGGCTGAAAGACAGAAACCTCCCTTACTCATGTAGTTATACAGAGCTCCTCTGTAATGCCTGTGCCAGCTGATTTCAACCATAAGTGTTATTTGACATCCAGCTGGGATCATTTTGATTCTTTAAAATTTCTTAGCTGGTATTTATTTAGTTACACCACATTATTTTTGGTTTGCACAGCTTATGGACAGCAGCTCCACTTTTCTAGCAGCAGCATCACTTTCATACCACCAGGCATCAGTAATACAACTACATGAAATAAAAAGAGAGAACATGTGTGATGAGGGAAGAAAATGTTGTCTATAATAATCTAATTACTGCTGAAAAGCTAAATGAGTAACTGAAATGCTACCTTGACATTGCCCCTGGCCATATGCTGCAGCACCCAGATGCGGTGTGACCAGGCATTGTAGTTGCTGGGATAGCGGCCGGCTGCGTCAGAGCACACCTTCATCTCTTGGCGGAGCGTCCTGGCCAAGCGGTCACTGAGCTGCTCGTTTCTCTCAGCGTCAGCCTGCACTGCTTCAGCCTGCTGCTGATTCTTATTGTGGTCCAAAGTAGAGACCTGATTCAGGACCTGCTGCAGCACCCAGCGTCTGCAGGAAGACATCAGCCTCTGGGTTACAAAGCTTCACTCACTCTGTACACAGTTACTGCTTTTACAGGAAGAACAGCGTCCCACGTGAGCCTCGGTGCTCGTTATAAGCCTTAGAACATCGTTGTTGTTTTTCAATGGGATTAAAACACCTTTCTCTACCTAGGAATAATCTCAGGATAATCCAGGGCTCGCGATATTTCCAGTCGGGCTACCAAAATCTATCTCAGCCCTGCCCGTCGGGCTATCATAGGAAGTAAAAATATATGTCAATGCCTTTGCTTTCTTTCGCAAATTTAGCTGAGTAATTATGTCATTGGCATCGATGAGCCTCTGTCAATATGTGACGTATTGAAATCGCGTTTGAATTTGCGCTTGTTTTTTTACCTTCAGGTAATTGCGCACCAATTCCTCTGCAATCCTCTTATCATTTGTAGCAGCGACAGGTAATAAACCAGACCTCATCAAAGAACAGTGCTCTTTAATGAATGCACCACATAACTTTACATCGTAGAGGTAACAGGGAGACACATCGAGTTATCAGTTAGCCATCTTAACTATATTCTTTTTTTTTTTGTTTTGTTTTTTTTTGCCTGTCCCGTTTGGCTCTTTTGCCATCAGAATTATTATAAAGAAAGAGGGAAAGAAAAACAGCGGGGAAGAGGGACGGGGATAAAGGGCAAAAACCAAAAACCAACAGAATAAGTAGACAAAAAATACATCTATCAATCACCTGGATCACCTGTTGAGAAAGAAAAAAGAAAACAAGCAGAAGAAAAAAAAAAAAAAGAGCAACATAATAAACATCACGATGATCTATGTGAATATGACAGTAAATACTAAATATTAAACATTATTGTGCAGCACGTAAGATCGACAGCGCACAGTGTGCTTTGAGGTAGGAGCCAAAAAGGGTGTAGTTTGTGTGTGTGAGCACCCGTGTGTACACCTGTGAGCATGAGCGCGCTTGTTTTTAAAAGGTTCCTTCATGTAATGATCTGCTAGAGGGTGTGGGGGGCCACAGCCCCGTCCTCCAGGGCATGAAGCAGGTATGGAGGAGATCAAAACTCCAGACATCCAGAGGCCCCCAGAACACAAGAGACCAAGGAAGACCAACAGAGGGTCCAGTTCAGCAGCGCCGCCTGGCCCCACAGAGCCCGGGACAGCCCGCCCGACCCCACCACAGAGAAAACTGCACCCACCCCGTCATCCACTCATCTTCCAGACTACACAAGACAATAGACGCCCAGGCTGAGATCTTCCTCCACCTCTCCTATATCTCCACCCCCTGCAGAGTGAGTTCCTGAAGAGAGGAGACCTCCTGCAAGATGTAACAGCCTCCCCCACCAGCTGAACAGGGAGACACATCGAGTTATCAGTTAGCCATCTTAACTATATTCTAACTCTACAATTTCCCGACTGCACTTTACTCTTATTTCACGACACCACCCTCTAGTGGTGCAATATGGTATAGTCAGACAGGACACAATATCACACACTAGCTTACTCTTCAAACGTGGCAAGTGAAATCTCCCGCAGCAAGCTTAAACGCGCGAGAGGTTGATTGCGCAGAGAATTAAAAAAAAAACAACCCAAAACGCTGGCATGTGTAAAAACAGATGGATTTGCGCAGGTATTTTAGTTCTGCTGAGCCAAACAAGACAGGTCAGGATGAAGAAGGGACAGGCAAAGAAAGGCCTACCACAAAGCGGAAAAGTTACCACAAATCAGACTACGAGGCAAAAAGAAAGCGCAGTTTTTTGGTTTCATGGACAAAAGAATTTCTGTGGCTGGAATATGACAAGGTGAATAACATGATGTTCTGCAGGGTGTGTCGTGAGTTTCCCTCGATTTCTGAGTCGACAAGCGCCTTTGTTACTGGGACCAGTAATTTTAGGAAAGACCCCATCAGAACCCATGAGAAATCTGTGCATCACAAGAAATGCATTGGTGCTCAGTCTGCAGCATCTTTCCCAGAACAAACACCAATTGCAAAAATCATACTAAAAATAAACCAAGCACAACAAGAAGTCCTGAAAAAGCTGTTTAGAACTGTGCACTATGTTGCAAAGAGTGAACCACCACTGGCAAAATGTAGCAGTCTTTGCAAACTTCAAAAAGCAAACGGCCTAGATCTTGGTTCCACATACCTCAGTGACCATGCTTGCAGAGAGTTTATTGGAGCAGCAGAACAAACTTCAAGAGACCAGAATAAAAAGGAAATTCAAGAAAGCAGGTTCTTATCCATTCTTGCAGATGGCAGTACAGACACTGGTATAATAGAACAGGAGTTGGTTCATGTCAGGTATGTGAGGGATAATGGTGACATAGCCACATACATGATCAAATTTCAGCCAGTCGAGAGTGCAAATCCTGCAGGTATTTTAGAGGCTACTGATGAAGCAGCAAACACCATGGGTATCAGAGAAGATACGTGGAAAAGGAAAGTAGTGTGTGCAAATGTTGATGGTGCTGCAGTGATGATGGGTGAGAAAACAGGAGTAGCTGGGAGACTGAAACAGAGGATACCCCACATCATAACAATCCACTGTGTGGCACACAAATTAGAGCTAGCTGTGCTGGATAGTGTGAAAGGCTGTGACTGTCTGGTGAAATCTGAAGTTACACTGAAAACCATCTTTAAGATGTACTACTATTCCCCAAAGAAGCGAGAGAGCTGACAGAAATAAGTGAACTGCTAAATGAGAAGCTGGCACATTTCAGTGGGCTGAAGAGCACACGGTGGCTTCCAAGCCGGCGGACATGACTGAAGGCTGTGGAAAAAAATTACACTCCCACTGTTGTTCATATGGAGAAGGTGGCAGAAGGAAGTGATGTCAAAGTCGAGGATGCAGCCAAGGTTAAGGGGTGGTGCAGGAGATGAAGACTGAGAAATGTGTTCGCTTCCTGCATTTCATGTTGAACTACAGTACCATCTTATCCAAGTGCTGTACTGATTTTCAGCATGATAACCTAAATGTCACACGAACAAATCAGTTAGTTGAGAGCACCACATCACGCTTACTCAGCCTGAAAACAAAACCAGGAGAATATCAGAAAACCTTGGACACAAAGTTCACAGCGATGGTAGCATTTGCTACTGTGGAACTCAGCTAACAAACAGTCAGCGACCTGCTAGAAGAGGGGAGGGCACAGACAGAGACACCTTTGGTGCAGAGATTCAGAAGATTATTGACAACACAGTCAAGTACATGGACAACAGATTTAAAAATCTGTGTGGAAAAGCCTCTCTCTAGTTTCAAGGTTTTTGACCCTTCCACTCTTCCCTATCCCAGAGAAGAGCTGGCGAATTATGGGGATGAAGAGGTGGATTATCTTGTCACACATTTTGCCTGTTTGTTAGATGCAGAAGAGAAAGAGAAAATTCCACAAGAGCGGATGGATCTAAAAATGTGGCTTGCAGAACGCCGGGGTCGCAAAGTAGATTGCTTGTACAGAGATCTCCTCTCTGAGAATCCAGAACACCTCTCTCATATCTTGTTGCTGGTGAAATTAATGCTGACACTTAGTCCATCAGCAGCCATCTGTGAGAGAGGATTTTCTTGCATGAACCGAGTGACAACACATCATACCTCTCTACACCCTGAAACACTGAATGACTGCATGCAACTCTCCATTAATGGGGAAACAGTTAAATCTTTTTGCCCTGACAAGTCGATTCGTTTCTGGATGTTTTCTGGAAAAGGTTCAAGACACCTGGATCATAAAACCCCGACAAGAAGAAAGAGCAGTGAAATGGAGGGCAATGCACAGGAAGAGAAAGCTGATGAAGGAGATGCCATGCCCTCAACGTCGAGTGGCATTTACTCATCCATGACTTCAGTGGAAATTTCAGATTCAGGATCTGACACAGACTGATTCATGTTCGACACAGTTCTCACAAGTTCACAGAGATTTCTGTGAACTTGATATCTGAGTTGATTGTAATGTTTATACAGTTGTTGTAATTTGTGTTTTAACAATTTTTTGAGTGATGTTTTGTTTTCTTTACAATGTTATACAATAAAAATAATCTTTTTTATTCGGGCTACTTAAATTTATTTTGGGCTACCAAAAACTAAAGAGTGCCTGCCCGAAGGGCTAGCAGGGATTTAGAAATTTTGCGAGCCCTGTAATCTATCACCAATCATTTACATTAACAAGGTCTGAATGTAGCTGCCCTCAGCTCCCGGAGCCAAAATATTCCCTGTTCAGCCTACAGTGTTTAGCACAAACAGTGCTACTGTTAGAAAACTGTTCAAAATATGTTAGAAAAAAATCAATGAAGAAAATAAAGTGTAGTCTAAGAATCCATACATGCTGATCAGAGCAACCTCAGGAGTTTGAATAGCTCCCCAGCCCACACAAAGAAAGCAGCTTGGAACATCTGAGTGTTTACAGCAGGAGAAGCGTAAGCGGCTTTACCGATGTATCCAGGTCTCTGGGCTCTTGGGAAATTTGGTCAAAGCCAGCTTGCCCAGGTAGAGGTCCTTCTCTGGGTTAAGGACTCCACACTGCAGTAACTCCTTCCTGCAATAACAAGAAACCACGATGACAGTAAATACATCAATATAAAGACTCACTCTATCGCCCACAGATTCAGTTAGAGCACATGCATGCTGTGATCTCTTATCCTGACACTCTGCAGAGCAACGTCCACATTTTGTCTCCATCATTTGTTTTATCTTTTAGTTCATTTCGAGGGGACGACTCTGATTGTGCTTTAATTCTGACTCTGAATCTAATGCCTGTGACTAAATATAAAAATGGTAACTGTTGCAACAGACTTTGATGAGCTGCAAACAGGAAAATGATTTTTGTTCACGTTTTGTTTACATTGGTTTAAATGAGTTGAACAAACTACAAATGTCTCTCTGTTACAAATAAACAGATGGTCACACAGTCGGTGTTGATCTGAAAGTCTGACACATGAAACACTCTGTGGAGTTTGTTTCTATCCTGGAAAAGTATAAAGAGATGACAGGAAACAGGAGAGAGCAGAGTGAAGACATGCAGCAGTTTCAAACCCAGACCTGCTAACCTGGTGAGTTACACTGCACACTGTTTAACCAGTATACTGATAATTGTCAAAGAGTAACTGGACTGGTACTCTAGAGCCTTTCTACTCAGATGAGCACTCAAAGCACTTTGTACTGCGAGTCACTTTGACCCATTACACAAAGATGCACACACATCACTCATCTATTCTTAACTTCTTTATGAAATCCACAGTCCATCCATACACATATCCAAATATGCTCCATCTATGTACTCCAATGGATGCGTAGGTGGGTTACCTTGGAATGCTGACTGGAGGAGTCAGGAACCAATCTGCTGACCTTCTGATTAGTCGACGACCCACAATCAACCACAAATTTATCACAGTTGAACTGTTAAAAGCATTAGCTTTGTTATGTGTGCTGACAGATCCTTACATCCTGACACTATTCATTATTAGTATTAGTGGTATGGACACAGTGGGATAACACAGCAGTCAGAAGGATGCCAAACTGCCAGGATTGTCTAAGGAAAGAAAGTGAGTGGACTTCTTTAAGTTTTTTAAAAATCTCTAAACAAAGAAGCTTCTTCAGTTCTAAAACCAAGCGGTGGAGAGTCCCAGTATTTAATCCCTAGTGGGAATTGTTCCTTTTGAGGGTGGTTGGAACACTATTGATGATGTGCCTCGGTGTGAAAGAAGGTGTGCGTCATTATCAGCAGAAGTTCCAGGTGAAACCATTGTGAGACCCTGCCTCACCCCAATATGTGACCCACTGAGATCACCTGACAGACGATGTGAGTGGGGCGTCTGGTTTCACCTGAGACCTCTGCTGTTAGCTAATGTTACCTGACATCAAGAAAACCTTCCTGTGTGACAGTCAGGGAAAAAACACGCTGGAACCCATGAAAGGAAAGCATCGCTCTCACTATAACGACATTTATCAGAACATAATGTTGTTTTTGTAGCATTCCTGTACCTGACATTCCACGCAGTGGTGAAGTCTGGGTTCAGCAGCAGCAGAGTGCAGGTGATATCCACTAAAGCTGAGACAGAAGGAAACACAGGATGTTGCTTCACTTTGATGTTCACTTGTGGAAACAACAGGACCATAAAAAACGTTTAAAACTAAGCAGGATAAAACAAGGAGGTCATCAGCCATTATCAACTTTAAAATAAATACATTAAATAAACAAAACAAATATTACAGACCACTTTTACTCGACCTCTGGGATTGCTTTTGTTATCGAGCTACCTTCTCTGTCCAGCCAGTGCTTGCGTTGGCGGTACAGCAGCAGCTTGTTGTGGACGTACGGCAGCAGGAATTTAACACACCAGCTTTCCACACCAAGCTTGTTCTCCACCAGCACTATGGGACTGCGGTTGTAGCGAGCCTCTGGACACGGGATCACACCGATCTCATCACTGAGGGAGCAGAGAGTGACAATGAGGGTGAACAAGGGAAAAACATTACAGTAACCAACCAGTCTAAAATTAGGAAAGACCACAATTAGATTACCACAATATCAACCAGTGTAAGTGCACCAAGTAGCAGTACCAAAAGTAATGAGTAAACAAAAGAAGCACCTTTAATGAACTTAATCTGCTGACTTTTCAAAAATGAGGAAAAAACAAAAAACAAAAGTTGGAGCTGAAGCTCATCAAACTGAAGCAGTGCTGAAATAAACGCAGTACGACAGAAACATGGCAACCTGCGACACAAGGTCATGTTGCAGTACATCAGCTGAAGCTTTGTACAGTCCAATCACATCTCCCAGCTTATATGTAACAGGGACATATGCATATGATGATACTAGGACATGTGGTTAGTGCTGTAATATAGAGTGAGACCTACAAGGCTGTCAGAGTGCAGTGGCTTGGTCCATGTTTGGGATCCATCTCTATTATAACAAACTGCTGGAACAACATAGCAATCAATACATTACAGATATCTGACACAAGGTCAAATTCAGGTAAATTATTAGAATGATTAATGATGTAATGATTGATCCTGTATACATCTGTAGCCATTTAGGGTCGTCCATTTAAAACATACTGAATAGTTTACTTTGTCATTTCCAAGAAATGATCTCATGTTTTCTTTCAAGTATAACATGTTGCTTATTTCTGATCTTGGTCCCAACGTACACTTTGGGGGGGTGTTAAACATACTATGTCACTGCACTGCCGGTCATGCCTCTGCAGTGTCCTTTGCTCAAAGTTTCCTCATCAAAATGAGTTTGTGCATCATTAAACGAACATTGACAGTGCCAGCATCGACAACAAGCAAAACAAACACCGTCTCTGAATCTGCGACGTTCAAGCTGAGCTGAAGTGTCTCCACATATACAAACTACAGTTCACGTTCACCATCCCAGTCTGAATTTTAACACTGTTATGTAGTATTACTAAGTCCTCACTCCACATTCCCAGAATTATTTTTATTTTTGGAAGCATGAAACCTGAGTGGGTCGCAGATTTCAAAGCTGAGAGCTGGGCAGAAAATAAAGGGTGTGATTTCAGAAGTACCTATATTTGAATTTCTGTGGTTCATCAATCATATCCAAGACTTTTGGATGGGACATTAACTGTTCAAGACTTTTTTTTCTTTTTAAAATCAGTGGTCTATAACAGCGGTCCCCAACCCCCGGGCCTCGGACCGGTACCGGTCCGTGAGTCATTTGGTACCGGGCCGCGAGAGTTGAGGCTCAGGTGTGAAATGTATGGTTTTCAGGGTTTTTATCGGTTTTCAGCGTTATTTTGTTATCGTTTTTATCGTTAACTCGGTTTTCCTGGGTCTTTTCACGTGTGTTATGAATAAATCTTCTTTTTTCGGTACCGGTACTAGTTTTATTTTGTTGTATTTATCCGCGACACCTTAAAGGCCGGTCCGTGAAAATATTGTCGGGCATAAACCGGTCCGTGGCGCAAAAAAGGTTGGGGACCGCTGGTCTATAATGCAAAAATGCATTTAGTTCAACGTGTGTCGTTTCATAGTTTTGATGTTTTCAGCGTTCCACCACAATGCAGAAAAAAATCAAAATAGAAAAAACCTAGAAATGTTCTGCTTGGGTGTGGGAGGAGTTCGGAGAGGCCATGGAAAAAGACTTTCGGATTGCCTTGAAGAGATTCTGGCAAACCAGCAGGCGACTCAGGAGGGGAAAGTGGTGCTCTACCTGCACTGTGTATAGTGCGGGTGGAGCGCTGCTGACTTTGACTGAGAACATTGTCAGGCGGTGGAAGGAATACTTCGAGGACCTCCTTAATCCCACTGTCTTTCATGACGAAAACAAAGTCTGGGGACAAAAGGGACGACTCGTCTATCCCCGGGGGTGAGGTCACTGAGGCAGTTAAACAACTCCTTGGTGGCAGAGCTCCTCAGGTGGATAAGAGTCGCCCTGAGTTCCTGAAGGCTCTGGATATTGTAGGGCTGTCTTGGTGGACAGAATTTCTAGGCGTATCCAAGTGGCGGAAGGCTTTCACTTGGGTGGTCTCAGGATCTCATCTCTGCTTTTTGCGGATGAGGTGGTTCTGTTGGCTTCATCGGGTGGTGGCCTCCAGCTCACATTGGAACGGTTTGCAGCCGAGTGTGAAGCTGCAGGAATGAGAATCAGCACCTCCAATCAGAGGCCATGGTTCTCAGCCAGAAAAGGGTGGAGTGCCCACTCCAGGTCAGGGAGGAGTTCTTGCCCCAAGTGGAGGAGTTTCTCTGGGTTTTATTCACGAGTGACGGGAGAAGGGAGCAAGAGATCGTCAGACGGATTGGTGCAGCGGCCGCAGTGATGTGGACGCTGTACCGGTCCGTCGTGGTGAGGAGAGAGCTGAGTGTAGAAGAGAAGCTTCCAATTTACCGGTCGATCAACATGCCTACCCTCACCTATGGTCACGAGCTGTGGGTGGTGACCGAAAGAATGAGATCACGAATACAAGCGGCGGAAATGAGCTTCCTCCAAAGGGTGGCTGGCCTCTCCCTTAGAGATAGGGTGAGAAGTTTGGACATCCGGGAGGGGCTCAGAGTAGAGCCACTGCTCCTTCACATTAAAAGGAGCCAGCTGAAGTGGTTCGGGCATCTGACAAGGATGCCTCCTGGGCGCCTCCTGGGGGAGGTGTTCTGAGCATGTCCCACCGGGAGGAGGCCCCGGGGCAGACCCAGGACACGCTGGAGAGATTATATCTCTTGGCTGGCCTGGGAACACCTAGGTGTTCCCCTGAACAAGCTGGAGGAGGTGGCTGGGGAGAGGGAGGTCTGGGCTTCTGTGCTTAGGCTGCTGCGACCCAGCCCCGGATAAAGTGCAAGAAGATGGATGGATGGACAAAACAAAGAAAGACCTTAAAGTCTTCAGAGAATTTTAATTTATAGAGCTGAATAGGTTCTCTGCAGTAATCTCAGAAAGTCTCTGAAAATGTCATAACACTGTCTAAACCCGTAAAAAGAGAAAATCCTAGTAATACCTTAGTAGATCAAGGTCTTGGGACTCTAGGTCAAAGTATGCGGAACTAGTTAAGCTTCAAAATACTAGAGGTGTGAAGAGCATGTGAAGAAGATATTCTCCATTTATTTGGATGGAAAATATATATATAAGTACAAAAGTTACACAAAAGTAAAAACAATAATGTATTGATGCATGCACAACCATCCAGGTAAATAAATCTCCAAAAGTTGATTCTGTTCATCTGGACGTAGCGTTTTGTGGGAGAAACGTTTCGTCACTCATCCAGGTGACTTCTTCAGTCTCAGCTGACTGCAGGTTTCCCCAATCTTATAAACAGTACATTTGCATAATGACTGAAACCAGCCCAGTGAAGGAACAATGGGCTGGGAGGTCAGTTCCTTCATCATAATTATGCAAATCGCATGACCACTGATCAACAACCACTGACCAAAACCCACTGATCAAAGACCACTGATCAATATCCATGAGTACCATTCACAGAGAGTTGGGGAATGGCTGCAATCACAGCATTGTAAGATGGTGACAGATGTACCCTTAGGCCCCCTCCTCGATTCAGAGATGGTCTTTCCCTTTTCACGTAAAGAGAAAGTGAGAAATGTTATTAGAGATGTCATTATGGAGGTAGATGAAACCATGGTCTCGTACGACGTTACATCTCTCTTCACTTGCATCCCAGTCATGGAAGTGTTGGAGGTAGTCCGTAAGAGATTACAGGATGACCCCAACCTCAGCAACAGGACCACTCTCAGCATCGACCAAGTGTGTTTGAACTGTGTCTTCATTCCACCTACTTCACATACAAGGGTCAGTTCTACAGGCAGAAACATGGGTGTGCCATGGGCTCCCCAGTTTCACCCATCGTGGCCAATTTGTACATGGAAGAAGTGGAAAAGAGGGCTTTGCTATCCTACCCTGGAACACCACCAAGTCATTGGTTCAGATATGTGGATGACACCTGGGTGAAAATCAAATCTCAGGACGTACCACATTTCACGGATCACATTAACTCGATGGACCGACACATCAAATTCACCAGGGAGGATATGAAAAGTGGCAGGTTAGCCTTCTTAGACTGTGAGATTTCCATCAGTAATGGGGGACATCTAAAAGCTGACGTGTACCGTAAACCTACACATACGGATCAGTATCTAAGGTTTGACTCTCTCATCATCCACTGGAGCACAAACTGGGTGTCATCAGGACGCTACAACACAGAGCGAACACCATCCCCACTGACACAGCGGCCAGTGAGGCAGAAGAACAGCACATCAAGAAGGCCCTGAGTAAATGTGGTTATCCCAGCTGGACTTTTGTCAAAGCTGGGAAGGCACCTAAAGAAAGCTCCAGCTGATCCAGGACAGAAGGACAACCGCTGCCTAAGTGAAAACCTGTAGTGATCCCATATGTGTCAGGAGTATCGGAGCAGTTGAGACGCATTTTTTCTAAACACCGGGTCTCTGTGGCTTTTAAACCCCAAAACACGCTGCGCCAAAAACTGGTCCACCCCAAGGATCGGGTCCCCCGACACAAACAGAGTAACATAGTGTACGCTGTTAAGTGCAGGAGGATTGCCAGGATTTATACATCGGGGAAACCAAACAACCTCTGGCTAAGAGGATGGCACAACACAGAAGAGCTACCTCGTCAGGCCAGGACTCTGCAGTCTATTTACACCTACAGGCCAGTGGACACTCTTTCAATGATGAGGATGTACACATCCTGGACAGGGAGGAACGCTGGTTTGAGGGCGGAGTCAAGGAGGCCATTTACGTGAAAAGGGAAAGACCATCTCTGAATCGAGGAGGGGGCCTAAGGGTACATCTGTCACCATCTTACAATGCTGTGATTGCAGCCATTCCCCAACTCTCTGTGAATGGGACTCATGGCCATTGATCAGTGGTTGTTGATCAATGGTCATGAGAATTTGCATAATTAAGATTAAGGAACTGACCTCCCAGCCCATTGTTCCTTCAGTGGGCTGGTTTCAGTCATTATGCAAATGTACTGTTTATAAGATTGAAACCTGCAGTCAGCTGAGACTGAAGAAGTCACTTGGATGAGTGACGAAACATTTCTCCCACAAAACGCTACGTCCAGATGAACAGAATCAACCTTTTGATAAAAACAGTAATGAAACACTTGTCCAGAAAAAGCTGAATGTTACCAGGACGGTTTCTTTAGCACAAAGCATGCAGAAGTAGTTACGTGCCAAAAAAAGTGCAGAAAAATAGCAATAATGTGAAAGCTTAAACTATTAGGCTTAAACAGCAGAACACTTTAATGAGCACTAACAAGGTGATACGCAAAGACCTATTAGTTGAAAAGTTGGCATTTCTCAGCATGGAGTGCAGTGTGGCCTTAGTAAACTAGACAAGTGGAGAGCAAAGGGGGGTTGGGAAATTTCTGGGGAATACCTGGTCTTGTTAGAAGAGATGGCATCCATGCTACTTTGGATGGAGCAGATCTCAAATCTAGAAATCTGGTCAATATATTGAACCCCTCAAAATGTGACTATCCAGAGTTGGGACCAGGAAGCAGAGCTGCCAACTGAAATACAGCATAGAAACTGAACATTTAACAGTGTTTCCTGAAAACCCTCTCCTGTCTTATCATTTCCTGATAACATTTACATTTACAATAACAGATTACACAGCAGTGGAGAGTAGACTTTATCACAGTAGATGTCTTTCTGAAAGCGCTGTAACTAAGTTTAAGAATATAATCCACCCACTGTTATCATCTTCAATGCCCTGTACCAACACAGAGCAGAGCAGCTACCTGAACGCTGCTCCAACAGAGGTCGATCATCTTGTTAATAATTTTACCTCCTCACTACGTACGACTCTGGATACTGTAGCTCCTGTGAAAACTAAGGTCTCAAATCAGAAGTACCTGACTCCGTGGTATAATTCTCAAACACGTAGCCTAAAGCAGATAACTCGTAAGCTGGAGAGGAAATGGTGTGTCACAAATTTAGAAGATCATCATTTAGCCTGGAGAAATAGTTTGCTGCTTTATAAGAAAGCAGCAAACTGCAAAGCCAGAACATCTTACTATTCATCACTGATTGAAGAAAATAAGAACAACCCCAGGTTTCTCTTCAGCACTGTAGCCAGGCTGACAAACAATCAGAGCTCTGTTGAGCCAACCATCCCTTTAATGTTAACTAGTAATGACTATTTAAATATGTTTTCTCTAATGGGCAAAAAGTCCTTCTCTCATCCCGACCGTTCGCGGCAGATGGCCCCGCCCCTCCCTGAGCCTGGTTCTGTCAGAGGTTTCTTCCTATTAAAAGGACGTTTTTCCTTACAACTGTTACATTTTTATGTTGAATGAATTACAAATAAAAGTTAAGAAAACATGTGTTACTGCTGTCATCCATTCTGACACTAACTCCCAGAAAGCTTAAAAGTGAACCAAATATATCCAAACTGAGGGGTTCTTCTTCCAAAGGCAAAACCCCCAAAGCAGCTGAAAATCTGTGGTTATCACACTAAACTAGAAGCTACAATGCTTCATCGAGTAAATTTTAAAAATCCTTGTCTCAAATTCTGTACTTTGATATCTTATTTAAGCCACATGTCAGCAGCGCTCTGTTGTCGAGCATTTTACACACATTTTCCCAGCATCTCAAAAAGCGACACTTGTTCCTGTAGTCACCATTAAAACCTTAAAAACTGGGAAGAAGTCAGTGCGAGTCCTTTTAAAACATAGCAAATTCTAAACCAGTGAGTAGTTTTGAAAGCCCTAATTATTTCCTATTTGGAATATTGATTAGTGCTCATTAATAAGACAAAAGTATCAGATTACTCGATTAATCGATAATCATCAGAATATTTGATTACCAAAATAACTGATAGCTGCAGCCTTAAAATTCTTAACATACTATCACACATGATTGACCTAACATCACGTGCTTCTCATAGCATGCAAATATTCGGTACCATCATATACACAAACGTTAAGCATCCCAGTTCATTCACCGCCGAAATAAATCATAACACCATTAATGAAACAACATGATTGGAATGTCGCATTTTCAAAGCTGCATAGCTCAGCTCGCTAAAGTCGTGAAATATCCCGCTGCTGCATATGCTTTAAGTTATTTAATTGTAAGTAAACAGTAATCCCCAGGACATCATGTCTCACATACTGAACAGAACAAACAGAACTAAGTGTCTAAAATGTAAACTTCATCTAGACAGTTCCGATTCCAGGTAATAGTCCACGCCCATAATTTAAACCCTGAATCAGCCGTGGCCTAGCCCTGGATCCGCTGGGTGTGAAACAGGCTTCCGGGCCCAGCGCAGTTTGTTCGCAGCCGACTGTACTCACATGCTGGGGTTCTTCTTGAATGCATTCGCGATGTCTTTGACAACTCTCTGGACCAAGACGTCTACCTCCTCCTCCGACTCCGCCATTTTTAGAGCACCGTCTTCTTCTGCTGCTTCTTCTTCTTCCTCGTTGTTTTTATTGGCGGTTAGCAAACAACGAATTGGTGCATTACCGCCACCAACTGGTGTGGAGTGTTGACCGTCATATATATTAAAGTGAATCTGAAAGTATTGTGAAATCAATCGCTGATTCCAAACCTGTTCTCGTATTAACTCTTGTGCCCCTCCGATCATTTCAACATGATTTTTATTGTCCATTAATGCTGTAATTACTGTTCTATTGTGATCATTATTCGTACACCATGATGAGATGTGTGCTCTAAAATCGCCACACCAAAATATGTTTCCATTCAAATAGAAATGAAGTTCACTGGTTCAGATGAAAGCCTTTTGCATGGGTTGATGCTGTCCTTTCTATTCCAAACTTGGACTAATCTATACTCTAACTGTTACACATCCTCCTCCCTGAACCTCACCTCTGTCTCTGCATACACTGCTAAATCCTCTGATTACAAAAAGTTGGTTTGAGCCAAGTTTCCTGAATACAGATCATTTCTGGTTTCATGAATCCTTTAAATTCTTGTCCATTTGCTTGTCCAAACGTCGAGCTTTCTTATTATCCTTGCTCCTGATGTCCCTGGCTCCCTCCAGTCCTTTGTTAATATGTTCTGAAATGTTTTTTACACCAAAGATTTTCTCTGTTCCTTTGATTATCATTTTTGATTTGATCTGTTTTGTACTTTACTCGAGCTGCACAGTTAATGACAACTAACATCAACATCTTCTCAACTGTAACTGTAGATTCTGTTTTCCCACTCTGTCCCCAGGGTGAGGTTGAATTTGGTTGAACACTCTTCTCTCTCCCTCTAGACTGCCCTTGTACTCCCCTCACAGCATTAGCAGAATGAGGAGGCCATTCTAGTCCAGCCACGAACCAGTTTATGCCAAACTCCTTTTTCTTGGTCATTTTTATTGGCGGTTGGTAAATATCAAAAAAGGTGCATTACTGCCACCCACTGGTTCGACTATTGAATAAACTCTAGTTCACAAAGACAAACAAATAAACAAATAAATCAAACTACAGATTTTACTCAAAACATTTATCTGTCTTTTTAAAAAACAAATATGTAAATATGGCCTGATAGTTTTATTTCTTGTGTTCTTTTAAAATAAATTTGACCCAGTTTCACTTTCACATCATTAAGGTTTTTACCAGCTGTCTCATATTTGTGACAGTGCAGTAAAGTACATTGTTCTATGGTGTCGTCTTCTACAGAACAGTCACATTTCCCCGTACGTGTTTCCTTCTATTTGAAACAGCTGTGATATTATCGTCTCCTCTTTCTGTTCCTTCCTGCACCTTTTCTTTGGATTTTGAAAGTCCTTTTCTTTCTTCCTCCCACTGCTTTTGGCACCTTTCCTTCATCTTCTGCCTTTTTTAATTCAATTCAATTTTGTTGTTATAGCGCCAACAACAGTTGTCTCAAGGTGTCGCAAGGTGAAGACTCTACAATAGCACCCTTACCACACCTTGAATCTCTGTCCAACTGAAAAACGTTTTTGTGGCTTCATCTGTGAGCTTCTCTTCTGTTTAATTTCCTTTTACTGCATAATGTGATGTTATTAAACTGCAGGCCCTGTTATACTGTCTCTGTCTGGCCTGCTGAATGAATGCACAGTAAAGCATTTGAAAGTACTGCTGTGCCAGTGTTAGAAAAATGATCTGTTTATTATTTAAGCTGATTTTAGTTCATACTTTTAACTGTTGTAATTTATTCTGATCTTTAATCATCACAAACATGACGCATCTATAATGAAGCTACTGTGAGTAAAGCCCAGTCCTTTCTAGAGCATGGTTAGGTTTACTGTGTCATCAGGACCTGCTCTTAAATCAAACACAGGAGTGTTCACTGCAGGTCACAGTGGTTATGATGGGGAGCTGAAGTCCATTTTAAAGGAGTGAGAGAAACACTGTTTTGATCAGTGTAACTATTTTTAATGACTGTTGTTGCAAATGATCCACATTTTTGTGTTCACCTGTCTGTACTGAATATTATTATGTGATGTATATGTTGTGATGATTTTAATCTCAGTGAGGATTTTACCTGAATAAAGGACAATGACAGGCAAAAACAAATGCTCCACATTGTTGGTTAACCCTGCCATCCATGTTTAGAGTAAGTGGGAAAAGAAAAACATTGATAAGATAAGAAGTTCTACGTGAGCTGTGAAGTTCTTATTTTATAAATACAGAAAAGGTTTACAGCAGACAGGGATGGTCCAGCATACTGTGGGTTTATTACACCGGCAGACACAGAATTAACATGCTGACTTGTAGAGTTTAACAGACCATTCTTAATGTTGTATGTGGTTTTAAAAAGTGTTATTAGAGTTTTGTGTCAGGTCTTTGATTAAACACTACAACACTACTTTGTCCCAGCTACTGAATGGACTGTGTGTAATGAACTTCAGACTTTCACAGACTTGGATCTTACAGTAGAAACAATGAGCTTTGTCAATTACGTTAACACTAAAGGACTAATTAGAACACAGAGAGGTTTCATTTTGAATTTGTTAAAATAAATTTGTTAAAATAAAGTAGGTACTATATTCCCATTATTGTGTTTATGCTCGTTGTCTTTCATTTTCAGAATTACCATGGGCTAAAAATGGTTAAAGGAAACACAATTTTGTTACACACACTGCTGTCCATGCATTACCCTGCAGAGTTTTATGTGATAATTAAAATGTTCAGATCAGTCAGAGTGGACACTAAACTGTATTTAATTTGCAAGCTTGCTAATAGAAATGAGGGTCATGAGTCCCACCTCCTGCATGCTTTCCCTGGGTGCCAACATTAACAGTCTCCTCATATATGTTCACCCTGGACACTGTGAAGACTCCACTTCCTCCTCAATGAATACAGTTCATTTGTAAAAACTGCACAACTACAACTACACAACTCATTCAGATAAGAATATTGATTTTTCTTTTCATGAAAACCCCCCAAAATCTAGTGTAATAGGGCCATGGTCATTAGTAGACCTGTAATAGAATAAAAAAGGGAAGTCACATGTTTCTATTGGTGAAACACAAGCACTCGCTTTGCAAGGCTGAAATAAAGCAGACATATTACAGCATTATGAACGATGCTGGAGGTGGGATTGAAGATCTCACAGACCACCACAGACCAGAGCTGTGACAGCTGCTGGGTACACCACATCTGTTCATCATTCCCGCCCCACCACCTGATCCGCCTCACCACTAGGTGGAGATGTGGTGACAGCTTATCTCATTTCTTTGCCCAAGTGCCCAAGATCTATGGCTTCAGGTCTAACAGTATCACAACATCAGCCTTTAAATTAAAATAACTATATAACAGTCTTCTGTAGTATTCCTTTTACATTTGTGCTTTTGCATTATTGGTTGGTTACTCACTCTGATCTCTGCACACAGTCAAGTTCATAAGTGTTTCAAACATTAAACATTATTTTGCCATTTGCCTCAGTGTATCACCATACTGGACCTTGAATCAAACAAACAACATCTGACTAAAAACTTTAGACCATCAGCTTTAATTCAACATTTTGTGAAAGTGTAACTTGAAAACAGGGTTTGTAAAGGAGAGCTTCTTGGATTCACCACTGCTTGTCAGAGGTGCTCTTTGGATAAACTTGTTTAAAAAAGACGCGTTTCAGATGCGTGTTACAATTTAATGTTAAAGGTTTAGAAGTCATGTTCTGTGAACAAATACACACACAAGCCACATTTGACTGGTCTTCAGCTACCAATGACACTGTTCTGTAGTTCTGCCTGGTTACTGGTTTGGGGTTGGATGAATAATGTGACTTGGAAGGTCAGGATGCTTCTTGAAATGCACGTGTGGATGTGTTGAATGTTCAGGATATTACAGATATGTTGTAAATGTTGTTCATTTTTATGGAGTCAAAACAGGGTTTGTGCCATACTGCAAGACTGCACAATGTTATGTTTCAATATTTTGTAAAATAAATACATTTTTTCTGAACATTAATGTTTTATTACTTTTCTTCCATACAGCTTTGTTTTGGTTTTTTTTTTTTTTTTTTTTTAGAAAAATTACATTTGGAGAAACGTAATTATTTATATTAACAAATGAATACAAGTAGTGATAAATACAGTGTGTATGTAAGTTAAACTTAAGATATATGTATATATAAAAAAAATTAAAAATTCCCCGCTCGCCCCTGCGGGCGGTTTATCCTTCAAGCTCGGGTCCTCTACCAGAGGCCTGGGAGCTTGAGGGTCCTGCGCAGTATCTTAGCTGTTCCCAGGACTGCGCTCTTCTGGACAGAGATCTCCGATGTTGTTCCCAGGATCTGCTGGAGCCACTCGCCTAGTTTGGGAGTCACCGCACCGAGTGCTCCGATTACCACGGGGACCACCGTTACCTTCACCCTCCACATCTTCCCAAGCTCTTCTCTGAGCCCTTGGTACTTCTCGAGCTTCTCGTGTTACTTCTTCCTGGTGTTGCTGTCATTGGGAACCGCTACATCGATCAGTACGGCCGTCTTCTTCTGTTTGTCTCTATATATATTATATATATATATTTATATATATATATATATGTATTTATATTATAATTATTATATATATTATAATTAATTTTAGATCACTTTAATAGTTAATTGCACTACTGAGCTCTCAGAATAAAATACATTCCCATGATCGACAGTTGTTTGTGTTTGTGCAGGAATGTGGTAGTGAACCGGAGCAAGGTCAAGAAACAATAGCTCTCACAGAGATGCTGCCTCAGACTCATGAAAGTGGGTAACAGGTCAAGGTGTGTGTGTGGCTAAGTCTAAACCACGCCCCCTTCTCAACAGTTTTTGACCAATCAGATCCATGTACATGAATTATTCTTTGAACTGCTTGAGGCAATAAATCTGATACATCCTAACATGAACTGGACCTGAGATCTGTTTATCCTAGAAAGAAAAGAACACTCGACAATGGTTATTGTTTTTTCACACGGTGCACTGAGTTGAACTTTGAGTGACAGGTCTCCACTTGTCTCTGTAGTACGAGTGATAATGTGCAAGACCATGCTTACAATGAAAGCTCATCCTAAGAGTGTTTTGTAGCCTTAACATCTCATACTACAGACAAAAAGTATTTTTCCAAATGAAAGTAATTAAATCACTTATCATTCACATGAACTTTAATAACTGAAGATTTGTAACATGTTTTAGATTCTGTCATGAACTCAAACCACCTGCACAAAGGTAAGATAACATCTGTCCTCTTCTCTCTAAATGGATATGAGGTCATCACCAGTTTGTCTGTTTTCAGTGATATTTGTTCATCCATATTTATTGTTTTAATCACACTGCTTATGTGATGTTACTTAGCTAACGTCAGGCCATAATGATGATGATGATGATGATGATGATGGCCTGACATAACAGGGACGAGTAGAAATGCACAGTTATGTCTGTAACTGATAGGTCTTGTGATTAATCTAACACATGCACACAGTGACTAGAATGATCTGGGTGAATGTGTTCTCCCTGATTAGGCATGTTTTCCCCACTTGGTGTCTAAAGCGGGGAAAATCTTTTCTTCTCCTTTTTATTGTAAATACAAAGAAAGTGTTTGACTTTGATTTATATCTGCTGCCTGAATTCAAATTTCTCTTTTCAATAATATTTTTTATTTGTGGGGGTAATTTATTTAATCCTTGAATGCAATTAATGTAGATCTCCCTCCATTCCTTCTCTTCCACTTATTAACTTAGAAAGTGAGCCAAGAGCACGAACTCAGGCTGTTTAACGTCCCAGCGATGAGCTGCTCAGAGCCACAACCTTAACCTCCTAAGACCCGAACTCTTTCATGGCATGCATTTTTAATTTCTCTTTGACATTTGGGCTGATTGGGACCCGATGAATGTAAAAACAAAGAATTACCAGATTTTTTTTTTTTTACCTTATTTTTGTTTCTAAGAAAAATCAGAGCCACATATGAGGATATTCGTTTAAAATGTTGATAGAACAGTAGCAGTGTAATGTCCTCGTCAGTGGATATCAGGCTCCTGTAGAGCAAAATTGAGTATTTTGGTCTAAATAACCCAAAATGTGAGGTCCACATATGTGGACGCCAGGTCCTAGGAGGTTAAATAGTTCTCATTCATTCATCCAGTTCAGGATGGGGGGCTGGAGCCTATCCCAGCTGTCATTGGGAGAGTGTGTGTGTCAGCACCCTGGACAGGTCGTCAGTCTGTTGCAGGCCTAACACACAGAGGGACACACAACCATTTACACTCACATTCACAACTATGGCTCATTTAGAATCATCAGTTAACCCAACCCCACTAACTGCATGCCTTTTCACTGTGGGAGGAAACCCGAGTACCCGGAGAGAACCCATGCAGACACGGGGAGAACATGCACGCTCCACACAGAAAGACCCCGGCCTGAAGGTGGATTCAAACCCAGAACCCTGTTGCTGTGAGGCAACAGTGCTAACCACTGCACCATGAACTCATATTTTATTTACTGTATAACATAGTAAACATATTGTTGTTTAAACAAAAACAAATGTATGATTTGAAGAAAAACATTAGTTTATTGTGAATTTGATGGCAGCAACACAGCTCAACAACCTGCAACAGGACCAGTGTGATTTCTATGTTCATTTAAAAAACAAATACGGGTTTCTGAGATTCTTTTTAAATGACATTTCAAACAAAGCCCTAACTAGGTCGTAAACTATAAAGTATAGCATGATTAAATTAAAACACAAAGTTTAAAAAAATGATACATGTGTGAAATGTCTATCGCAAAAAATTAAATATGTTTAAATTACTTAAGATATTTCTAAGCCACTCTTCTGGTTTACATTACAAAAACTAATTTACACTGTGGGGTCCTGTTCTCAAAAACAGTCACAGAACTCCACCTCTCTCAGAACATCTCAGCCAGTAACAGTATAATAGTAGAAATATAATATCTAAACACATTCCTACTCTGAATGATATTACCTTGACCTCCAGTTACACTTTAAAGACTCTTAGAGCCATTTTTGACCAGGATATTCAATTCAATTTATAGCACCAAATCACATTGTAAAGTAAAGATCCTCCAATGTGGACATTAAACAAATATGTAGGACTGCTTTCTTGAATTTGCACAATATCTCTAAAATTGTAAACATCCTGTCTCAGAGTGATAATAAGAAGTAGTTCACACATTTATTACTTCTAGGCTGGGTTTATTTACGATGAAGAAACGGTTACTGACAACCAAAGGAGTTTACAGTTTGTGGTTACACAAGTTCCAAGATTTTACAGAGGAGTGAAGATTTCTATCGATTTTCATGCTACACGCTAACTTCAACTGAACCAAGAGAAGAGTGGTCAGAGCTTTGATTTCAAATGGGTTGATTTAACTAGAAGTGAGTTTTTTGGATTGGGTCATAAAAGGATGTGTTTGGTAGAGAGCCAAACGGGTAGTTTGGAGCAGGACTACAGTCCACCAGCTGTTAGGTTTGTTTGTTCTGCTGCTTGATCCATAACAGAGCAGCCCGAATTACTCTCCAGATCCCATGGCAATGATGTTGGACAGGAAATACTGGTGGCCGATAAACAAGGGATGCTTTGAATGGAGAGAAACCAGTAGCAGAGGAGTTAAAGGCATATTCTGTCCAGTTAAGTTCCATGCTCCAGGTGCACTGGTACGCAGAAGCATCACACTGCTTCAAACTCTAGATTTGACCTTTAAGCTTGTCCATTAGTCTGGATGTGAAAACCAAAGCAATGGCTCACCTGGGCATTGAGAACAGAGCAGAACTTCCAGACTACAGTGGGCCACCAAAACACATGCTCAAGAAAAAGAAATTGCATGGTTCTTACCAGAGTGGCTGTTTGTCCAGTGGATTACTTGTTGGATCTTGGTGGAGCTTTTCTTCATTCAGTTCAGTTCACTTTTATTTATATAGTGCAAAACAACAACAACAGCTGCCTCAAAGCGCTTTATATTGTAAAGTAAAAATGCTACAATAATGCAGAGAAAGCCTCAACAATTACATGTTATTCTGCTGTGAGCAAGCACTTTGGTGACAGTGAGAAGGAAAAACTCCCTTTTATCAAAATCAAATCACTTTTATTGTCACATCACATGTGCAGGTACACTGGTACAACACATGCGAGTGAAATTCTTGTGTGCGAGCTTCACAAGCAACAGAGGTGTGCAAAATACAAAAACAGAAGAACAAGCAAAATATAAGAATGGGAATCTGAGAATTATAAGAATAAATATATGTACAAATATAAGAGTGTATGCTCATTAGTGAATATGTATACTGAATGTGTGTGTGTGTGTGTGTGTATGTGTGTGTGTGTGTGTGTGTGTGTGTGTGTGTGTGTGTGTGTGTGTGTGTGTGTATTCAGAGGTCAGGAGTTGGATATTGTGCAAAACATGGCATCACAAAGAAACCTCCAGCAAAACCAGGCTCAGGGATCTGCAGTAATCAGCTGCTGTGGAAGTGTGCCAGAGATCAATAATAAGAAATGATTAAATGCAGAGTGGCGTATAAACACATAGTGTTTAAGCCTAATCTTAAAAATAGAAAGGGTGTCCATCTCCCAAATCCAAGCTGGAAGCTGGTTCCACAGAAGAGGGGCCTGAAAACTGAAGGCTCTGCCTCCCATTCTACTTTTAAATACTCTAGGAAAAACGAGTAAGCCTGCAGTGCGCGTGAGATTGTACGATATCACTCTATTGGGGTGGTACGGTGTTATGAGCTCTTTAAGATAAAATGGGGTCCTGTTGGGCGAGGCCCAAACAGCGACAATGAGCCTGCCACTGGCCTTGAGGGGCAGTTTTGCGGACGTTAGGAGGGCCATCTAGGACCGACTGAGGCTCTCCCCAGAGGACCACCGTCGCTGCCTGCATGGCAGAGAAGGTTTGGCCCTCCACTTTTGCTTGGCGCCTCCTGGACACAAAGGGGAGGTGTCTGGCTGGAGCCTGGCTGACACAGGGGGAGGCACGGCTGCTGGAGGCGGTCCTACTGGAGCAGTTTGCGGAGGGGCTCTCAGGGGGAATGGTAGACTGGGTCAGGTGTTACTGGCCGCTGAATCTGGATGCAGCCATGGCACTGGCGGAAGACCACCTCGCGGCGCAGCTGAAGAACCGTGTGAGATCGATGTGAGGGGTGGGGCGAGGTCAGCCGGTCCCGGCCCAGAGGAGGAAACTCCCTGGGCCTGAACCAGTGACACAGACCAGAAAGAGATACTGATTGACCAGGGCACGTTGTTCATGTCTTGCACACTAAACGAGCTGTATGAGTTATTGGGCATTAAATTTGTTCGGACCAGCGTCTACCACCCTCAGACTGATGGGATGGTGGATCAGCAGAATCAGAATTTAAAATCCATGATTTATGAGTTCATTCACGAAGATGAATGCAATTGGGATCGCTGGTTAGACCCTCTGTTATTTGCAGTGCAGGAGGTGCCCCGGGCCCAATGTTCCCTCTAAGCTGCGCGCGTGCGCAATTGTGCACTGCTGGCACGGTCTCTGCACACAGAAAATCTGCGTTGCGCACAAAAAAAAAATCTAACCTGAATTGAAATTAACATTAAAAATTTAACAATTCTGTTCTGCAGTGTTAGTCACTAAGTGACTGGCTGCTCCCGTATGGGATTAGAACGATGCCACCTTATCCCACAGTCCAGCCAATGATGCGATTCACATTCGTATATACGCAGCTAATCAACGTGGTTGACAGGCTATGACAGCGTCCTTATGTGCCGACACCGGTGTTTTAGCTAGCAAAGCGGCTGATGTGGAGTGAAGCCACGTTAATGACAACGTGTACAACCATTGGAGATGTGAGCAGGACAGACGGAACAACTGACGGAAAAAGTGTGGACTTTATACCAGTTTTTAAATTGTGTTGATAGGCCACGTAAAACCAGAGTTATGATAAAAATATCTGCAATGTTTGGTTTTCTTCCTGAATACTATCGTTGTTTATATTTACTGCGGGACAAACGGTAAAAACGGCGTTTTATAAGGAAAACGCTCGAAAGCGCTCTCCGCCTGTGAGCAAAAACAAAACCAAGAAAACCCCACCCTTTCCTATTGGTCGAAAAATGTACCATATGGACCAATCAAAAAATGATATGGCAACATGGCATTTAGTTGTTTGGGCAGGGGGAAGTTTTAGGAGTGACGGCGGTGTTTTGAGATGTGAGATATTTGCGACGTTTAGCACAAATCTTGTGTAGTTAGTGTGTAGTGTAGTCAATAGTTTTGTTGTGTGTGTCAGAACAATGAGGCGACTGCTGAATGTTACAGGTGTTACAGGAGTGATACATCTCCTGTTGTCAGGCCTGCAGGTATTAGGCTGTTGTTCTCCTTTATCTCATAGTGGACAGAAATTATTTTTTGGAGTGGCACAAATAATTTGTGTGGCATCAAATTTGATGCAGAACAGCTGATTGTTCTGTAAATAGTTTGAAATGTTTATTTAAAAAATGCCTTGGCTGCATTTTTAGGTAAACAGCTGCAAAAAACTTTGTTGTTTGCAAAACTCAGTTACTTTTTTGAAGAAGTAACTATATAATTAATTGCCCAGCATTGGTCATTATTTACTGTATTTTGCAGACAGAGTTACAGGACTCTCTCCCAGACCACAGACTCAGACTCATAATACAAGTCAGAGCAAAAAAAATGAAAAAATAAATAAATAAATAAAGTTTTGTTTTCAAAATTGGAGTTCAAGTTATTTTTACTTCCAATAGTGTTAACATACTACACAGGTCATGAACAAGATTTGTTTAAATTTACATTGTAAGTGGGCTAAAGCAGTTAATTAAAAGTCTAACATAAATGTAAATGCTGTAATTTGATTATTTTAATAAACCATGTAACTTGGATAGATTGGATGCTGGCGTGACCACAGTGCACACGTCTGCTGTTGCTCACAGTGGTCCAAGGGACCGCTCAGGGAGTTTGTGTGTTCGCTCACACACATGAAAAATTAGAGGGAACGTTGCTCAGGCCTCCACAGGATTTTCTCCCTTTGATTTACTGTTCAGCAGGAAGCAAAGGGAGTGCTTGACCTTATTAAAGAAAACTGGGAGGAAGGTCCAACCCCAGCTAAAAATGAGATTTCGTATATCCTGGACCTGAGAGCAAAGCTGCAAACTTTGGGGGAGGTTATCACGAGAAAATTTGCTCCGGGCTTAGGAACGTCAGCAGTGCCTGTACAACAGAGGGGCTAGACTCAGGCAATTTGCACTGGAGGATAAAGTGTTTGTATTGCTTCCAACTTCTAGCTCGAAATTACAAACCAAGTGGCAAGGACCCTTTGTGGTAACACGCCAAGTGGGGGATGTTGACTATGAAGTGGTACGGCCGGAGAGGGGAGGCAGCACTTTATCAGCTCAACCTTCTTAAAGCATAGAGAGAGGCTGAAACCAGTTTTGCGTCACAGCTGATACTTCTCCCATGCCCCGGGTCGACGAGCTCCTGGACTGGTTAGGCACGGATCTTTCACGACACTGGATTTAACCAAGGGCTACTGGCAGATTCCCTTGTCTGCAAATTCCAAGGAGAAAATGGCCTTCGCCACTCTGTATGGTTTGTACCAATTGTGTCACACTTCTGTTCGGTTGGTTAGGAGTTCCAGCCCCTTTCCACTGCATTATAGACAGGGCGCTGCATCCACACTCCGCATATGCTGCCATGTACCTGGATGATGTTATCATCCATAGTGACACCTGGGTGGTGCAGGTGTGGCGAGTGGATGTGGTCCTGGAGGCCCTGAGGGAGGCGGGGCTCACGACCAACCTGAAGAAGTGTGCGGCTGGATGGAGGGAGGTACAGTATCTGGGATACCACTTGGGAGGCAGGCAGGTATGGCCACATATGGATAAAACAACCGCCATCACATCCTGCCCATGTCCCAAGACCACAAAAGAAGTGATCTTGGGACGTTCTAGTGGACGGAGCAGTGACAGGCGGCGTTTGTGCAGGTAAAGAAGGCTCTCTGTGGGGAACCCCTGCTCTACACTCCTCCTTCTACTTCTCCCTCCCTTTTATTCTGTAGATTGATGCCTTGAGCAGAGGGCTGGGGGTGTTTTTGTCAGAGCAGGTAAGAGGGGGTCGACCACCCCGTGGTCTATATCAGCCGTAAGCTCTCAGAACCTGAAGCTCGCTATAGCACGGTGGAACAGGAGTGCTTGGGGATCCAGCGCTTGACTCTCTTTGCTATTACCTCCTGTGCTGCCCTTTTACCCTCTGTTTGGATCATGCTCAAATCACCAATTGGTACCTGGGCGATAGAGATATGTGGCAGGGTTCAAGGGACAGCGTCAGGGTTGAGACAGCTGATGCTGTTCGGACTGATTGTTTCTTCCTCTTCTTATTTTAGTAGCTCCTGGGGCCTGAAGGGGACGGATCAGTCCAAGGCTGAGGAAGTGCCAGGCAGGCCGGAGTTCAGCAGAGCGGACACGTCTAATTAAATGTATAGTCACCAAAAGAAAAAGAAAAAATATATATTATATAATATATTTGATATATATTTCTCATGTGAACGAGAAAATGCATTCATCTGGCGTGTGTGTGTGGAGGTGTCGTGCCACAAAGAGTGGTCAAAAGCGTACCCACTTCATGTGTAGTTGGCTACCTTACCTGGGAGACTGAGTCAATCCTCCACCCAGCACAATAAAACGAACTAGATCGTTGAGGTGTACTAGTTAACGGTTTGTCCCATCTTAGTCTAACATAATGCACTGGGCTCACACCGCTAAGTTTAGTTGTGTCTCGGTCTTTTAAGTTCCAAAACACAAAAATAGTCCAAGAAAAGCCTGTGGGTGGCAATGGGTGGTTTGTTTTAGAACGCACTTATGACTTCATTCTTTAAAATTATATGGTGCTTATTTCATGGAAAAATATAAAAGAAAATCAGATTTAACAAGTTCAAAAAGTTGCAAAAAAATCATTTTAAACCCTCCCGTCATCCCATCTGACATTTGGCAAACAAAAAACATTTCGACCACACCCCTGCAGGGTGCTCTTAATCCTTTAATTAATGGGAGGGTCCAGAAGTTAAGAAATTAATCACTTTTCCAAAACTTTTCCAAAAGTAAAATAAATTACAAATTTACAGAGCAAAATGAATACAAATTTTGATTCATAAAAATTCAACAAAAATGGCCACAAGTTGTCACACTGTCACACAGAGCACAGGTCAGCCTCTACTCTGGTTTCCATCCTCAGACCAATGGCCAGACAGAGTGGATGAATTAAGACAGCTTTGCTTTGTGTGGCATCCTCTAACCAGTCCACCTGGAATTCCCACTTGGCATGGATGGAAACCCTAACCCAATTTGCACTTATCCTCTGCCAATGGTTTGTCTCCTGTCAAGGTGATGGGGGGTTACCAGCCCTCTTGTTCTCCTTCCAGGAGGCTGAACTCAGTGTTCCTTCAGTTCAGCCCACCTTCATTGCCGCTGATGCCTCTGGAGGTCGATCAGGTCTGCACTGCTTAACACTGCTTCATGAAGCAAACAATGCACTGATCGCCATCACCATTCTGCACCTCATTACTCTCCATGTCAAGGGCTGTGTGTTTTGTGGTTAATCAGACTGAGTCAAGGAAACTTTCTCCCAGTTTCACTGGTCCTTTTGAGATTCAATTTGTCATTAATCCCATCATCATCTGTCTCAGGTTACCCTAGATCATGAAATTTCATAACTCTTTCCATGTCTCTCAGGTCAAACCAGCCCATTCCAGCCACCTGGATTTGGCCCTTTCAGCTCCACTTTCTCAATAATTCAATTCAATTCAATTTTATTTATACAACGCCAAACCACAGCAACAGTCGCCTGAAGGCTCTTTGTATTGTAAGGTAGAGCCTACAATAATACATTCAGAAAAAAAAATATAAAAGAAAATATAAAAAAAAATATAAAAAAAAATAATGTAACCATTATTTGTACTTGGGACTTGGTACCTAATCTCAGGTGGAGGTCATGATATCTCTCCCCTGACCTAAAGTCCTGGCTCCACCTTGCCATAGCATTTGTGTTGTACCTCATTGATCTCCAGTTGTGATAGCACTTGTTCCTCCATCAGTCTAGATCAGGGGTGTCAAACTTGCGGGACACATCCGACACGCGAGATAATATGTCAATTAATGGTAAATGACCTGTATTTGTATAGCGCTTTACTAGTCCCTAAGGACCCCAAAGAACTTTCCACTACATTTAGCCATCCACCCATTCACACACACATTCACACACTGGCGATGGCAAGCTACATTGTAGCCACAGCCACCCTGGGGCGCACTGACAGAGGCAATTAATAATGGCCCGTAGGTAAGTGGGAGCTCAGTCAGTGCTGCTGAGAATCCATGTAGACAGGGCTGGGACTTTATCTTGATGGGCACACCATGCAGCTAATCACATGCAAAGACAGGGATCATACCATTATGTGAAAAAAGGAAGGGGCAGATATTCCAAAGAGAGCAGTTACAGTTTTACAGGCCAGGTACACAGACACACGGGGGAGCCGGATTTAAATGCGTGTCGGGAAAAAGTGAAGAAACAAGTGAAAACATAAAATGAGCAGCATCTCTAATCTGTGTAGAAAGAGTCTCTGAATGACAGAGATGCAGAAATGTGTGCATGTAGCACAGAGCCATGGCTCAGTGTCTAAATGAGTCTCACAGGTCTGAACGTGCGCTGGAAGAATTTATAATTCTTCACTTGTTTGATCTGCTCCTCACCACAAACAAGCACAAGCATAAATTTTGGCCTTTATCTGTATTTTAATACATTCTACAGCTTTTCCTATTGACAAAAATCTTCCTTCCATTCATACTACACAAAGCAATTACAGAATGAACAATTAAATGACAGAAAAGTTTCTTTTTTCACTTTCTACTAAAGAAATTTCTGGGGGGTTTATCACTACTGTAATTTTACACATTTATTTCTTACAATTTAAATTTATTTTAAATGTGTGAAGAGGACTCTCCATTTACATGAGCAAATTGGAGTCTATTAGATAGATATGATACAAACCACTGCAGTGCAGTACCTGTAATACCTACAGCGTGCTCTAATCGCTCTAATAGGATATTATGGTCGACAGTATCAAACGCTGCACTGAGGTCTAGCAGGACAAGCACAGAGATGAGTCCACTGTCAGAGGCCATAAGAAGATCATTTGTAACCTTCACTAAAGCTGTTTCTGTGCTGTGATGAGCTCTGAAACCTGACTGAAACTCTTCAAATAAACCATTCCTCTGCAGATGATCTGTTAGCTGTTTGACAACTACTCTTTCAAGGATGTTTGATATGAAAGGAAGGTTGGAGATTGGCCTATAATTAGCTAAGACAGCTGGGTCTAGAGATGCTTTTTGAGTAAAGGTTTAACTACAGCCAGCTTGAAGGCCTGTGGTACATAGCTGATTATTAGAGATATGTTGATCATATTTAAGACTGAAGCATTAATTAATGGCAGGACTTCTTTGAGCAGTTTTGTAGGAATGGGGTCTAAAAGACACGTTGATGGTTTGGAGGAAGTAATTATTGAAGTTAACTCAGAAAGATCAATTGGAGAAAAAGAGTCTAAATGAAAATCAATGGTACTGAAAGTAGCTGTAGATAATATTACATCTGTGGGGTGATTATTGGTAATTTTTTCTCTAATGATTAAAATTTTATTTGTGAAGAAGTTCATGAAGTCATTACTAGTTAATGTTGAAGGAATGGTTGGCTCAACAGTGCTCTGACTTTTTGTCAGCCATTTCCTCTCCAGCTTTCTGCTTTAGGCTACGTGTTTGAGAGTCATACCAGGAAGTCAAGAAAGAAATCTCCATCAGAACCAGGCTGAGGGAGGAGTGGCCATCTTCTGCGACCGAAGAGATTTGATTGGGCAATACAGGGTTGGTAATGAAAATGAAGGACTGGGCTGCTTCAGTGCGTATAGGGTCCGTACGCAGCAGCCCTCCAGTTAATCCATCGCTCCAAAAGTGGACTGGTAATCAGCACACCCGATTACCAGTCCAACCCCTGCTAGGTGGCTTCCAACCCATTGTTTGATGGCATTAGTGCCTGGTGTGGCCAGATAAACCTCGGCTTTAGAATAGAATAGCCCTTTTTTGTCCCTCAGTGGGGAAATTCAGGTGTTCCAGCAGCAAAGTGACAGGCAGATCGAGCATGTAGATTCACACTAAAGTAAAGAATAAATAGAAATAAGAAATAAGAGGCTGTACAGTAAAGAAGGGGAATTTACAAGATAATGAAAAATACTATACAGTTATTCAAAATAGTTTACTCAGATAAAAAAAAAACAGATTTAAAGAAATATTCAACTGATTAGGATTTTTTTTTTAAATGCACAAAATTAGCTGTACACTTGTGCTTACAGAAAATGTAAAAACTGTGCAAATAACAGCAAGGATATAAACAGCTTATTGTGTTGTGTTGAGACCAGTGATGGTTATAAAGTCTAAGAGGAGGAAGGACCTGCGATAATGCTACTTTGTACACCTGGGATGCAGCAGGCTGTCAGTCAAGGAACGCTCCAGTTCTGCAACAGCTTCATGCATGGAGTGGGAGACACTATGCCCAGGATGAGGGTCTGTACATATTTGTAAATAGTCCTTGTGGTGATGGGCTGATGTCAAGGTTGAGTTCAACTGCTATTCCATGCACCTGCATGGTTTCCTTGTGGTTGTCTTATAGAGTCCCTTAATATATGTAATATGCAGGATGTATCAGAAGGTACTACAATGCAATAGAGAATGGTTTGTTTGGATCGTGACCCAGGTTCTCTGAGTGAAACACTTTGTCTGCAGCAAGTCACCCACAAACCTTTTCAGTCAAGATTAACCAAAGAAATTTCTTCTTACATAATAACAGCATGAACTGGTTTATAGCCATCACAGCTGGAGTGTCTCAAGGAGTATCCATTTGGCCTGTGGGGCCCAGTCCCCATGTATATGGAACATGTAGGGTGGAGAGATAGACTCCACCTGAAGAACCTGGGTTTCAATGTGGCCAGTCGCTCTACAAATCTCTGTGCGATCCCTCTGCCCTGAACTCCAGCTGATAAATGCTACAAAAAGAAATAAACAACCACATTGAACAAATATGCATTAAATCAAGAGAAGTGTGCATCTTTTTTCTGTTAGAGAAATGTGTCAATATATTATTTTTAGAGTCAATACAGTGACAGCTTTACCTTATGAATGGACTTGTAAAGTCTTACTGCTCTTTTGGTTTATCTCAACCCAAAGCAAAGCAATGAGAAAAAAGATACATTTAAATAAATTACTAAGAAAAATAAGTGATTCTAAATAGAAAACTGAATATGCTGTTCCTAACTGTGACATTAACAGCACCTTTCTCAGGTTGATGGTTATCTTTATTGGATATTTGCAATATCCCACAGGATTAATGATTCCAATATACTTATCATAAAATGAGTGTAACAGTCAACGTCTAACAGTAAAAATATAAATTACAGACAAACTCTTTAAACTGAGTGGAGGACTCAGTGAATCACTGTACAACATGATGGTCATATCAAGATTTTTATTTTAAAGCTGTAGCTCCGTGTTTCTGTATGAGTGTGTAAAAGCACTCGTTCCATAACACAGTAGTAACATGTTAAGAGAAAGCTTGCATTGCACTGGAGCATGTTCTGTAGTGTCGATCTCTGCGGTGCACTGACGAAACACAGGTTCAGTCCATCTGGGTAAATGCAATTAAACGGAGGGATTAGATACTAGTAATGAAAACATAACTTTAATGTAACTGTAAAAATAACTGAAAAAGAATTATTTAAATTTCATTATTTTTCAATCACCTTAATTTTTAAAAGAAATATCCAGAAACTCAACATCTTTTTTTTTTAAACTTTTGTTTGTTTGTGTAAAGCACAAACAAACAAACAAAAAACTGTCCTGTTGGCACAACATAAATATTAATAATTCTGAATTCAGAACTGGACAAAAAGGTTTATGGAAACAGTCATGTGATTTTATTTCACGTGACTTTTTATTTGATTCATGTGACGAAGTAAATTTAAGGCTCAGTTTCACAGGTGAGAGCGGAAAATACGTCACAGAAATACATATTTAAACATGAATATCTGTTGTAAAATATCAAAACCATATTATTGTATCTTAATCACATGGAAATTATAGGCTTATTATGATCCCAGTAAAACTAACACATCTGGGTTTTAAATGCCTTTATGGACGAGCTGCTGTTTCACTGCATGTACACGGTGACTGTATGAGTCGTTTTTGTCATGTTGAAGTTCAGCTTTACAAAAAATACAATACAAACGCAATAAAACTGCACAAACCAGTTTGTAAACATACTTCAGGATATCTGATTAAATAAATAAATTCGCGTTACTTGAGCAGAGGTCTCAGTAGTTGCATCACAGCGTGCGGTCAGCTGCTGCGTCTCAGTACTGACGCGCTGCTGCTGCGGGTGGACCAGGCGCGCTGATCTCTACCTCCAGAGGTCATTCTCACTACATTTGCCACTTGTTGCCTAAAGAAAGCGGGCGCTCCGGCATTTATGACTGAGCACGCTTTACGCATTTATTCCTGAGTATGTTCGTGTTGCACCTGAAAGAAGACTCGTGATTGGGCTGTTTCGGCAACATGGTTGATAACTCAAGTGTAACTGCTAAGTCTGTGTTGGTAAGCGTCCGGACTTTATGTTTCTTTTGTCTTTACATCCAGTTCCGTCCATGTTTTCAGCGCTCACAGAACTTTTCACCTGCGGCTAACATGTGTCGCGTGCTATGCTCTTTATGACAATCTGATATCCGACCACGTGGCTTACTGAAGGAAGCATTTGATGTGTTAATATTTACGACCAACCGCTTTTTCCCTTGCAGCAAAGCTGTTTCTCCTCTGGCAGCAGCCTTCCACGCCAAACACCCCACAGCCCGTATCCCGGCGCACATTCTCACCAGCTCGGCAGCGGCGGCATGAAACTTGAGGCTGTCATGGAAAACCTGCAGCGCCAACAGGCAGCGCGCCTCGCCCTGGAGGAGAAGCTCCGGCAGGCGGAGAAAGAGAAGGAGCTCCGCTGTATGGTAGAGTCCCAGATCCACCAACAAGCTCTGGCTTTCCGCCACTATCAGCTGGCGATGCCAGGCGCCCTCTCCGCCGGAGCTGAAAGCTCACCCCCAGGAGCGACCCCTCCTCACATGGAAGTCCGTATATGCGCCGAAGACGGGAACTCCAACCCCGGTATCTACGTTAAAGGCCGGGACGGGGAGGGAGATGGCACGGAAGAACAGGATCTCATGGACGAAGACGAGGACGGGGACGATGTTGGGTTAAACCAGTCCTCTCTGCAGGAAGCGTGCGTGTCTCAGCATCTCAGAGTCCCAGCTGTCTTCGCTCCCCACGGTCACGCAGACTCTCCATCGTCGCACGCCGCGTCGCAGCAACACGAGTGGACCTATGAGGAGCAGTTCAAACAGGTAAGCCAGCACTGACCCACTGAACGCATCGCCCTCCTGTCGGAGCTCGCTCTGGCCTCTGTGGAGCTTTCAGTTGTTTGTAAGCGCGACATGTTTTCATTTATTGAAACGAACACACGTTTGATTTTGTATGGAAATAGAAGACTTTAATGCGTTTGTGTGTGTGTGTGTGTGTGTGTGTGTGTGTGTGTGTGTGTGTGTGTGTGTGTGGTTGTTTGGGCTCAGAGCATGTTCCACTCTGTAGTGTAGTACTGCTGTATTGCACGACAGAGCTTTAAACTTCACACTTTATGCTGTAAAAGCTTTTACAGAGCACACATACCTGCTGAGGTGTTTTACAGTTTGTTCTGAACCACAGCTGGAAGTAACCCACAGCTTTGGATGGTTACAGGATTTATTACATTTACATTTAGTGACTTTGAAAATAATAACATTATATAATATGAATAATATCCAACCATTAAGCTTGTCAGAAAAAAGGCTGCATCAGCATAATGTCTGAACAACAGTAACTGATAGGTTGGATGGGTTTTTAACCACAGTTATTCTAACTCTTAACTTTTTGAAAATATTTTTTTAATAAGTAACTAACAAATCAGTTCTTGTTAGATATAAGACATCAGATTGTGCAGAATATTAAAGAGTGTTTATGCTTCGTTAGCAGTTACAGGTGAGTCGTTATATTTCCGAGTTGCTTCAGACACATCTATACTCTCCCAATCACGGACTGATTGATTGTGGATGTTCCAGGTCATCTTTTGCTTACGATGGATCATCCACAGTTTGGCCTAAATGTGATGTGTACATTAGTGACTGCATTATGCTTCACATTAAAGGACGTGAAACCAAGAGCGTCTGTATAAAGACAGTTGTGTGTGGAGGACGGTGACCTGACACTCATTATTCAGTTTTTTGTTTTCTATGATTTGTTTATGATCAGCTTTATGATCCAATGACTACAGATTTTATTTTAATATCACAGAATAATAATATTGATGTTTCAGATCACATATAGAGTAAATCTTCAATCAGGTCATTTAAGAAACACATTTATTTGTTATAAAGTAATTCTTTGTTTTCTGTACATTCATGCATGTTTGGCCACAGCCTGCGTGTTCCGTGTATATGTTGTTTCATTACTGTGGAGGTTATTCGTTTGTAATCTTTCAGTTATGGGACAATAAACCGGTGGTTGTGTCTGCTGAGCAGACAGAGTGGAGCCAGCATATTCAGTGTGCTCAAAGCTGCAAATCAGAACCACAGGCGGTAAATGAATCTTTGAAAATAGGAACGAGATGTGGGATGAATATAACGGCCCACTGAGGAGAGAAAGGTCAACGTGGTCGGAACCAAAAATCCTTCTAATCACTTATATTTGTACTGTTTTACTTTAAATAGTGTTTAGCACAGACAATGCTGACGGGCAGCTGTTCAAGCTTATTTTAACTCTTAATTACACAACAGCAGACAACATGAAGCAGAATCTATAGAGATGAGTCAGAAAAATAAAAGAAATTCCTGAGACACAAGAAGTTGCTGAGCAGTGCTGAAATAAAAAGATTTGAGGCAGAAAGAGAGAGATGTCGCACAAAGTTTAGGCAGAAACTCAGACGTGCCAGAAGCTGCACTTTGGAGTTTTCCCGTCTGGCTCCCACACAAAAGTTCGGGGATTTCCCCGTCTGGAAGTCGAGTCACTGCCACACTATTACAAAACAGAAAGAAAATCACACGACACTCTGGGCTTTCTCTTCTAAATGCTCACACAGTATTAAACAGTGTGCTGCCTTAGAATCAGTATCAGTTGAAAAAAAAATGTGAGATATGATTTTTTTGCCTGGTGGTCCTGTCATAATCCTAAAACTTGTGTTGTTTGCAACAACTACATTTTTCTATGTGCTAATATAAACACAAGCTTCTATAAACACATTACATTTTTTAATAACACAGCAGAGTCGTGCTGTGTTACTGCACTGAAGTCAGTCCTGAATTTACCGTCACAGTTCTGCACGCTGACACAAACAGAACAAAACATTTCTTCCTTTGGCTACAACCAGGTGATGTCAGGTCATGTGCTCAGAGGTGGAACATGATGGAGTACAGCTCCGGAGGAGTGTACGATTATCGTGCAAAAGCATCAGCACAGACACACAAATCTAGTGAAGAAGTGAGAATGCTGTTAAAGCCGAGTGCGTGCTGATCGCAGCTGAGCAGGTAACAGCAGCAGCGACGAGCAGTCACACTCTGCGTGTGTCGTAAACTGTGCTGATCGCTTTGAAGCCTCTCGTTTCCATCTTTGCTGAGAGGAAGAGCCGCTCATCAGTAAAGTGTTGCTGTGTGCAGCTGTAGCCTAATGTTAACCAGTGATTATGTCACAGTGCATTTTCACATCATTTTACAGAGTCAAAGTACTCTAACAACCATCTCTGTCAAGTATATAACTCACTGCATTCATTCTGACATATTATGTTTCAAGACACTTGACTTTATGAGACAGTGGACAGGACAGTGTGCAGTGTGACAGTGGGAGAAGGCATACAGTGAAGAGTGGGCTTAACCACTCTGGCTCAAAAGGCTGCATTATTTCATAAGAAGTAAAGTGTAATCAGTACTTTTTGTATTACACATGCAAAAACATCAATAGATTACTTTTTTGTACGTGTAATACAAAAATTATTTATTTTTTTAAATATTTGAATTATTTGGTTTCAAATAGACTCTTCGCAGCTTTACACACATAGAGATGTTAAAAACACTCCTTTTGTTCTGAAAAAGTAACTTATGATGATGACTGAAGCAGCAGAGCACATCTTCCTGTAGTTTCTTTGAATCTAAGTCTAGTGTTGAGGGGCGCCTAAAAACCCAAAGACCTAAAGAAGAAACACGTCCGCAGTGCACTCGAAAACCAAAACTTGACAGGATGCTGCAGGATGCACCGTGAGATAAAAACCACATTTACCAGTTTACTTGGATCTGGAGTTTTGTGCCACCAGCGGAGGACAAAACGCTTGTGTTGAAGTTTTGTCCATTTTGTTTCTCGGTGCATCTCTGGAATGCATTTTAAAAATTTTGCGTGTTTATTTGTGTATTCATCATAATATCTAATGCGTTTGTCGCTGATTTTTAAAAGTCATTTGTTTACTGTTCTGGACTTGTTTTAATATCTGATTTAGTAAACTGATCATTGATTTTTTCACAATACATCAGATAAATGTTTAATCTAATGTATCAGACGCTGAATAGTGACGTTCTGCTTTTATCGTCTTTTTCTTCCTCGTGTCCATAAATTCGACCACTATGTATTTTGCTATAGACAGACTGCTGTTAGTAAAACAGTAAGAAGTATTCATCTGATCTGGGGAAGCTTTCCTTTGTTTTTGTATCTTAGAATTAAAAACATGTATGAAGTACATTTTCTGAATGTTTCCTCTTCCAGCTGCATTAAAGCTTACACTGTGACGAGTTGGTGTGACTTTTTTTCTTACAAATTTATTTGAACACAGCAAAAATTGATTTATTCTTATCTGTTTGACCAAATTTCATTTGTATTATATGCAAAACAGTGACAAAGTTAGTGTAAATTGAACAAAAAAGAAATGTGTGTCCTGTTGTGAGTATAGATCTTTATGTAACTCAGTTTGTGCTGCACTTTTATCTAAAGTGATAAGGAAGGAAACGATAAAATGCAACACAATTTTTTCTCCTTTCTTTTAATGCTCTCATGCTCAAATTATTTACATGTACAAAAAGCATTAATTCAATTAAGAATAACAAGTGAATAATGACTATGTATTAGTTTATGCTTGGAGAGCTCCTCTTCATGTTCTTGTTTAAAAATAAATAAATAAATAAATACATGAATAAATAAACAGCTGTAGGATAGTGGTTGTGGAACGAGCTCCATCTGTAGTGGCATATAATTCCAATCCCCTCTTCCTGGCATTTAAATCAACCACAAAACTGTCCATCTTCTGATCATTTGTTAACGTGAATAAAACCTTTAAGTCACAATTCATAAAAACGGCAAAGGTGAAAAAATAAGTATTCCTTCTTTACAATGACGACATGATTTTTGAAAAGAACTAAATATATCCTTTATGTTTACAATTAGTGTATTTTGTTTCTCACCATATTTTTTCAGTTTTTTCACTTATATGAATACAAATAACAGCCTTTTAGTATTTAACATAATATTTAGCATATTTTTTAGTATACACAATACACATATGTCAGGGTTTTGAGCTTTTTGTGAGTTGAGGAGTTATTTTGGTTTGAAGAAGGGATTTATGTCTATTTTTATAGTCTTCTGATAGTGGTTTGATTATTTGTTCCTTTGTGCTTTTAGTTGTCCTGTCTTGTACTTTGGCCCTCGTTTTGTTAGTTCCCTTTGGTCATACCTGCCTGTATGCTCTGCTCTCTCTTTGCTGTCTCTGTGCTTGTCTGATCTCCCCGTTTAGTTGAACCAGGTTATTCTTGTCTCCCAGCTCAGTCATGTCCCCACGTTGCTGACCTTTTTGTCTGTGTCTAGTTTGTATGTCTGCGGCTGTGTCCCAATCCAGCGACCGCACGCTTCGGAGTACGCGCAGTTCGAGTACTACGTACGGTGCGTACTAGGAAGTACGAGAAGTGCGGAAGTGCGAGGCTTGTGAAATGTGACGGAGCCTTCGTCGCGCTGCTCAGGTTGCCTAGCAACCATGAATCTGAATGAGAAACGTTTCATACAGCTGTGTTTGACAGAAATGAAGGAGAAAAAATGTTTTTTTTGTAAATTCGTTTTTTTTCAATGACATCACTTTGATTAGTTGAGTATCTGAGGCTGAGACCACGGGACTGTAAAACATGATAGTTGGGCTTCATTTCTGTACTGAACAGTCATTTCAAGATTAGTTAGTAAATAACAATTAGCTAATGTTGTTCATGAGACTAAAATCATCTCACTTTGGTAATGTAAATATAATATGGCCAATGTTAAAGTTATGATAGTAACCCTTGTGGTGTCCTCAGATCACAAATGGTCCCTAGGTGAATGGCAAACAAGCATATGGGAATCCCGAGGACACTTAATCATTATTAGTTATTACAGCAGTGAACTTGAACTCTGTGTCAAATACTGAGCTTCAGCAAAGATTCAAGTTCCAGTTATTTATATTTCGATTCACCTTAAATCTTCACTCAAAGACAAGTATCTTTGACAGTGTATATATAGGTGTATCATATATAAGAGACAAATATTGTTTGTTTAATATGTTGGCATTACTAAATTTGTCTCAATGCTTACATACATGTGTAAAAAGAAAATGTACGAGCTGTGAAAACTGTTTCTGATAAAATGAAGAGTAGACTGATATATGAAATATTCCTTTATTGGGTGAGAAAATCAGACCATGTCATAACTGCTTTAAGTCATACAGAATAGATATCAGAGCCTTAAACAGGCTGACTTCTGCTAAATGGGTCAAACTGGGCAGAAAGTATACAAACACATAACATCCTTATAGAATATGATGGAACACTATAGATCAACTTACCTCAGAATATATAAAGCATATAAACAATTACAGCAATATGATGCAACAAACACAGCAGTGCTACTAATCCAAAATACTCAAAGCTTCATAGAACTGAAACAAACATTTATTTTTAGCTCCATTCTGCTGCTGATACATACTTTAGGTTTCTGAATATTAAACTTGTTGCTGCCTTTCATAGTGTGTAACTTGAAGGCCCTGAGTACTTTCTCCCACACTGAAAACACTGGAATGATCAAATTATTTGAACATTACCTAATAAGACTGATTCAGGACAGACAATTAGTTCTTTTAAACTTTCCTAGCAGTCCTTCACAAACAGGGAACAGTCTGTCTATTCTCTCCATCTGTCAGCTGCTGCTGGCTCTTCCTCCTCCTCTTCCTCACACACGGCTGAGTTTGTCCTGGTGGATCATCAGGGGTGCAAAGCCTCACAGATGATGTGCAGCAGTGGGTCCCTCAGTCTGTCCTCACTCTGGACCAGTGTTGGTCGTTACTTGAAAAAAGTAATCAATAACTAGTTACTGATTACTTCCCCAAAAAGTAATCCCATTACTTTACTGATTACTTATTTTCAAAAGTAATTAATTACTTAGTTACTTAGTTACTTTTTAAAAACATGATTTACAACCTGAATAGGTGATAAAGCAATAGATCTTTCAGCCCAATTCTACTTTTTCTGCATAATCCATCATATAAAATGTAATCAAATGAAAAAGTCTCTTTTTAAAACTTGTTTTATTAGTTTTAATCTTTTAACTTTACACATCAAGCAAACATTAAATTATATGCAACGTTCTCTGACTGGAAGAAATTTGTTGAACATTTAAACCTATTTTCTGCACATTCCAGCACATAAAATAAAATAGGTTTTTGTGTTTACACTCAGTCTTTCAAATAGATGCAAGTGAAACACAGCAGAAAATAAATAAAATCAAAGACTCAGCGGTCCTGTTGCTCTGTTTTCACCTGTAAAGCAGGAGTGGGGCAGGCGGAGGTTTGCCCTGGTGCAGGTGTGTCGCAGCGGTCAGTGGAAGGATCCGGCAGTTTGTCTGTGAACTTCACATTCCAGCGGCAGCGTATTTGGTGCTTGCTAGGAAGTTTAGGGGTTTTTTCTCTGTAAAAAGAAGTTTTCCTCCCACGCAGTGAGCAGCGGACGCTAATGTTTTTGTCACTTTTTACGGAATCAAACTCAAAGTAAGGTCAGTACTTCCACGCTTTAAACGCTGCATGCTCATACTCTCTCCCGCACTCGTTATATTATCCATTGTTGATCTGCACACAGCTGTTGCCACGAACGTCGCACTCGCTTACGTCACTGTCATGAGACACTCGCAAAAAAATCACGGTTTTAGTAACGCAGTAACGCAGCGTGCTTACGGGAAAGTAACAGTAATCTAATTACCTTTTTTGCAATAGTAATCCCTTACTTTACTCGTTACTTGAAAAAAGTAATCGGATTACAGTAATGAGTTACTTGTAACGCATTACTGCCCATCTCTGCTCTAAACACTTGCAGTTGTCACACATGGAAATCAAATGTGTGATAAGCTGCAGGATTCAAACACAAGTGTAACTTATAAATAAATGTTCATACTTTTATTCCACAATCAGAGAGAAAGAAAAAGAGAGAGAGTGCAGGACAGACAGACAGGTGACAGTCTCAGGTGTATACACTGCTACAAAACAGCACAAGAGAAGGAGGATTTAGTGTTTGTGTTATTACGAGTGCTAAACAAGAAGAGTTCCCAGATGGTACAGTGGACACATGTGTGACTCCTGTGATTAAAGCATCTTTCTTTCAGCTTAACGAGTGAACCGTCAGCTCGTTCAAACACACGTTAAAGTCCGTTTGGCTCGACACCACCGAACAGAGGCAGCAATATAACATAGCTAACATTAACAGTGCAGTGAATCCTGATTGTGCCGTGAAATTCAGGACTGCAAACCGAGCAGCATCACTGACTTTCAGCTTGTTGTGTTTGTGGATATATGACTGACTTTAATTATCCATAAAATCATCACATTCTCTGTAGGATTAAGGTCGACTATTGAACGGCGTATATTTTGAAGTAAAGGCTTTAAAACCAAGTTAGTACAAACATCACTAATGTCACATAACTTTCCCCACATGTGGCCAACAGTAATGTTTTAATGTTCTTCATTATTAAACATTCGCACATAAATAAGTGACTTGATATTCAGGAAATTTACTCTTCGTCCGCTCCGCTTCAGCCGTCTGCCGTACTTTTTGGCAAAATTATCCACACCCACCGCCGCGCTATGAATTGTGGGATATATGGGACCACGAAGTGTACACCGGACCACACTTCAAATTTGGGGAAATCGATGGCGCATTTGGAGTACACTTTGGATTGGGACAGCCATCGTCGCGTCGCTGTGACGTAATAGGTCTCAAACTGCGTACTCCGGAGCGTGCGGTCGCTGGATTGGGACACAGCCTTTGTCTCTGCCCGTGTTATGTTTCCTGTTTTATTTTGAAGGTCCCTTGAAATGTTCAGTTTTGCTTCCTCTTTTCTCGTTAGACTCTGTTCAGCTGTGTTTTCCCAGTTTTACCTTATTTTGAGGTGTTTGATCTATATTTAAGTTCATTTCTACTAACCTAAGTTGCCGTTATAGTTCAGTGTTTTTTAGATTCCCCTTGTGTTTTCTACCCCGTGTTCAAGTTTCCCTCGCCCTTTATGTGTTTCATGTCTGCATGTCTTATGTTGTCAAGTTCATGTTTTCATGTCTGCGTTCCACGGTGTTTCCTGTTTTACTGTGAAAGTTTCTGTCCGGTGTGCAGTGTGTCTAGTTTTGCTTCCCCTTGTCTCGTTAGGTCTGATTCGTCCCAGCTGTGTTCCCACCTGTTCCCCATCCTCTCATTATCTTCCTCTGTCCTCCTTTGTTCAGTGTCGCGTCGTCTGTTGTTCCTCGTCATGTTTCCATGCCTCCATGTTGCCTGGATTTTCCATGTTCAGGATTTTTTTTTTTAATCACATTCAAGGTTTTGTTCTTTGTCTTTTTTGTTTAGCATGTAGTTTTCCCAGTTTAGTTCTAGTTAGTTTCTCCCCAGTGTGCAGCTGCCTCTTGTTTTTGTACCCTTTTTATCAGCCTTATAAAACGGCTCACATTTTGTTAATATTCAAGTTTTGTTCCATGTTCCTTTGTGTCTGCGTTTTGGGTCCACTCTTCACAATTCATGCATTCTGCCTCAGCACACTGTGACACCACCAGCTTACCACACAGCCAAACAGTGACAGAACAACATGACCCTTTAAACTCAAAGCTGTTGGAGTACAGGCAGGAACTGAAGAGACTGCTCAAGATCTCCAGCTGCATTCACAGGACCACAGGTATAAGGATAATTTCTCTTGGACTGGCAATTATGGATATTCTTATCAAGAACTCTTCTGGTTTTCCACAGTCTCCATTCTGTCCTGGTCTTCAGTTTCTTTGAAGGAGTCAGTACAGGGCCATGAGTTTGCTCTGTCACTCACCTCGACTTCACTGCCGTAGTAGACCAGGTCTTCCGTGCTCGTCTCCTGGTCAGCCTCCCTGCTCGCCAGCTTCTCAAGGGCAGTCATTCTCAAACTGTGGTACGCGGGAAATCTCCAAGATTTTTTTTTTTTTTAAGATATAACTATTTAAAATATACATACATTAAAAATTATTTACCACAAGGTCACTGAAATTGAGAAATTTTTGAAAAAAGGCATATTCCTTTTTATATCAGGCAATAGCCAAATTTACTAGGCAGCCTAACTAGGAGCTAAAAGGGTTGAGAAACTAAGTGATGATGGGACGTGGAGGAATGAAAAATGACGATTCAAAGGCGATGCAATCCTGGCTTGGAAAACTAAGCTGCAAGGGTGTGTTGATTTAAAAAGGCTGGAGTAACCCAGACTCCAGCTTTGACCTAATAGCTGTTTATATTAATGTGGATTAAGAGTCAGATTTTTACCTTTACTTCCACATAAGGTTGTTTTGATTAGTAACATGTCCTGTCTGGGAGCAGAATAATGGTCTGAATGCTTTGTTGTGCCAAACACATTGGTCTTGCCAAGAGCAGCGTTATCGACTGTCTGTATCCTCCTCTTGTTAATCTTTACGTTTTGTGTATTTATTTTATTTTTCATGTTATCATCAGAGTGGGTATGATGGCAGAGTGGACAAGGTGGTGAAGGCTAGGTTGGCGAGAGACAGGTAAAGAGGAATGAGCAATAGAAAAAGACGCACGACAGAAAGAGAAAGGAAGGGGGTGGTGGAGGACAAACGTCTAGGAGGAAGCCATCAGACATGCTGGGTCTCCAAATGATGCATCCGTAACGAAACACACTAAAAAACAGGAGTGCTGAAACCTGAAGCCACACATCTCTGTGACAGCTTTGCGTCCACCCCAGCAGAGGGAAGTGGGAGGCCCCGGATGGAGCGCTCACAGTCAAATTGCAGGAGCACCAGAGAACAAGAGGGAGCTGGAAGTCGACCCAGGCAGAGGCCTGCCAGCCCAGCATGAGGCATAGGATGAATCCCCAGGACCTCGAGAGATCTGCCTGACAACCAGAGTATCCCTCACCACATGGCAGAGAGGTCCAAACCACCCCGGACCTCAGCCCCAAGGGACCAGGCCAGTAACCACGCCAAAACAAGACTTTGTTCTCATCTATGAGAGGAGACAGGTTGGAGAAGAGAATGGACACATCCAGACCTGAAGATGCACTTATCTGTTTCATGTTGATAGTGATAGTCCAACAGGAAAGCAGTACCCCTTGGAGATTTCAATCCCCCAGGAACAAAGTGTCAAAGTTATAATCCACAGGAAGACAATGGGAATCCAAGTCCTCTTAAATTTCTAATCTAACACGGCGAACATGAGCAGAGAAAAAGACAGAAATTACAAAACCACTTTGTAAGTCCACAGTTTGGGCAGTGGTTGATCCCTCTGGCATTTCTGCAGCAGTTTCCAACTGTGAACCTTCTGAACCACTCATCTCACAGAAGACACAGGCAGCAATCTCTTATCTGCACAACACTTTCATAGCTGGTCATCCTTTGTCCCTTGTCACTCTTTCATTCTGGGCATCACATCTTCTAAGATAACATCTGGTTACATAGAAATACTTTCTCTCACTTGTTTCCTTCAAATCTCTGTGTTTGTCAATCACAATGATTTCATCTGCCTCCATAATGACATCTCTCACCTTCTCAACAAAATCCAGGGTGTTCTGGATGTGGTGTTCAGAGCTGCCCACCAGCGGGTTGAGGATCGAAGCCAGAAACTTGGAGATGTTATAGGTGACAGAGTTGATCATGCAGACAATCGGTCTTAAAGGTGCACCCTGTTTATGTATCTTCGGTAAACCATAAAGACTTGGTGTAGACTCCCCTGGGTATAGCCGGTGGTATGAGGTCCGGTCAATAGCCTTGTCTTGTTCTAACTGCTTCAGATAGTCTATCACCCTCTTCCTGTAGCCACTTCCTGGGTCTCGTTTCAGGGGCTCATAAGTATTTTCATCACTGAGTAGTGACAAAATTTTCTCATGATAGTCTTTCTGGTTTAGCAATACTGTGCATACAAGAAATATACAAATATACAAGACAAGAAGAAGAACAGTATAAGAACACTATGTACACTTTGGCTGTATCCCAATTCAGGGGCTGCAGCCTTAAAGGCTGCATTTTAAGGCCGATTACGTCACAGCGGCGCGCCGAAGGCTGTCCCAATTCAAAGGCTGCTCGAAATGCGGCCTTCATTTCCCTGAATTTTAAGGCTGTGGCGATGTAGACTTCGTGGCCCAACATATCCCACAATTCATAGCGCGGCAGTCACTGTGGATAATTTTGCCGCAGACGGCAGAAGCGTAGCGGCCGAAGAGTAAACTGTTAAACGTAAGTACTGAATATTATGTCACTTATTTATGTGCAAATGTTTAATAATGAGGAACATTAAAACATTACTGTTGGCCACATGTCGGCAAAGTTATGTGCCATTAGCGATGTTTGTACTTTCAGCGTTTACTTGGTTTTAAAGCCTTTAAAATATAATAATACAATAGCCGACCTTAATCTTACAGAGAATGTGATGATTTTGTAGATAATTAAAGTCAGTCATATATCCACAAACACAACAAGCTGAAAGTCAGTGAATGCTGCTCGGTTTGCAGTCCTGAATATCACGGCACAAGCAGGATTCACTGCACTGTTATTGTTAGCTATGTTATATTGCTGCCTCTGTTCGGTGGTGTCGAGCCAAACGGACTTTAACGTGTGTTTGAACGAGCTGACGGTTCACTCGTTAAGCTGAAAGAAAGATGCTTTAATCACAGGAGTCACACATGTGTCCACTGTACCATCTGGGAACTCTTCTTGTTTAGCACTCGTAATAACACAAACACTAAATCCTCCTTCTCTTGTGCTGTTTTGTAGCAGTGTATACACCTGAGACTGTCACCTGTCTGTCTGTCCTGCACTCTGTCTCTGTTTCTTTCTCTCTGATTGTGGAATAAAAGTATGAACATTTATTTATAAGTTACACTTGTGTTTGAATCCTGCAGCTTATCACACATTTGATTTCCATGTGTGACAACTGCAAGTGTCCAGAGTGAGGACAGACTGAGGGACCCACTGCTGCACATCATCTGTGAGGCTTCGCACCCCTGATGATCCACCAGGACAAACTCAGCCGTGTGTGAGGAAGAGGAGGAGGAAGAGCCAGCAGCAGCTGACAGATGGAGAGAATAGACAGACTGTTCCCTGTTTGTGAATGACTGCTAGGAAAGTTTAAAATCACTAATTGTCTGTCCTGAATCAGTCTTATTAGGTAATGTTCAAATAATTTTATCATTCCAGTGTTTTCAGTGTGGGAGAAAGTACTCAGGGCCTTCAAGTTACACACTATGAAAGGCAGCAACAAGTTTAATATTCAGAAACCTAAAGTATGTATCAGCAGCAGAATGGAGCTAAAAATAAATGTTTGTTTCAGTTCTATGAAGCTTTGAGTATTTTGGATTAGTAGTACTGCTGTGTTTGTTGCATCATATTGCTGTAATTGTTTATATGCTTTATATATTCTGAGGTAAGTTGATCTATAGTGTTCCATCATATTCTATAAGGATGTTATGTGTTTGTTTACTTTCTGCCCAGTTTGACCCATTTAGCAGAAGTCAGCCTGTTTAAGGCTCTGATATCTATTCTGTATGACTTAAAGCAGTTATGACATGGTCTGATTTTCTCACCCAATAAAGGGATATTTAATATATCAGTCTACTCTTTGTTTATGAGAAACAGTTATCACAGCTTGTACATTTTCTTTTTACACATGTATGTAAGCATTGAGCCAAATTTAGTAATGCCAACATATTAAACGAACAATATTTGTCTCTTATATATAATACATCTATATATACACTGTCAAAGATACTTGTCTTTGAGTGAAGATTTAAGGTGATAGGACATATAAATAACTGCAACTTGAATCTTTACTGAAGCTCAGTATTAGACACAGAGTTCACTCACATGTGCTGTACCAGTGTACCTGCACATGTGATGTGACAATAGAAGTGATTTGATTTGAGAGTTCAAACTCACTGCTGTAATAACTTATAATGATTAATATGATAACTATAATATTGGCCATATCATATTTACACTGACTTTAGTCTCATGAACAACATTAGCTAATTGTTACTAGCTAATCTTAAATGACTGTTCAGTACAGAAATGAAGCCCAGCAATCATGTTTTACAGTCCTGTGGTCTCAGCCTCAGATACTTATTAAATCACACAAAGCTCGTGTAGAAACAAACACACGAACAAAATATGTTCTCCTTCACTTCTGTCAAACAAAGCTGTATGAAACGTTTCCAGCGGTTGGTGTTATGGTTGCTAGGCAACCTGGGCAGCGTGACGGAGGCCAGACCGTCCCATTTCACAAGCCTCGCACTTCCGGCCTTAGCGGTCTTTGAGTACGCGGCCCTTGAGGATCATTGAGGCTGCGTACTTTAAGGCTGCAGACCCTGAATTGGGATACAGCCCCTATACACGATGGGTTACAGGAAGCATTGTGGGGGGGTGTACAAGGCATCGCAATAAAATATAATAAGTAATAAATAAGGGTGGAAGGGCTGTGGTCGTTAAGGGATGGAAATTGCACATCTGCCGAAATATTACACAGGAACAAAATATTGCACAAAAAAACCAAACATATTAAGTAATCAATCGCAGCAACAGAATGACTGTGACTCACATTCTTAATGTGCATTCATGGTCCTGACAGCCCACGGGAAAAAGCTGTTCTTTAGTCTGTTGGTGTTACACCTGATGAATCTGAACCTTTTTCCAGAGGGCAGGATGTTGAATAGGTGGTGGTTAGGATGGAGGTGATCTTTTATATTTGCCCTGGCTCTGGAGAGACATCTAGAGCTGGCAATGGAGTCCAGGGGGGAGAGTGGACAGCTGATCACCTTCTGTGCAGTTCTGATGACCCTCTGGAGTCTCTTCTTATCGGTTGTTGTGCAACAAGCGTACCACACGGGGATGGCGTGCACCAGCGCACTCTTGATTGTGGCTCGACAGAAGGACACTAGCAGGTCAGTCTGCAGCCTGTTCCATCTCAGAACCCTCAGGAAATGGGCTTCATTGGACAAAGGTGGGTCCACTGGAGACCCAAGACCCAAGAGTTCTGACAACAGTACTGTTATCTGGGGAGAATTTTGATTGTTCTCTCATTTAAGCTACAGTAGTATTTTTAAATGGTTATACAAAAAACAAACAAACAAAAAAACAAACACCAGAGGCATTGGCTGCATTTTTAGATATAATTTTATTGTTTTCAAAATTTGTGAGTTTTAAAATGTACCATTTCTATTTGCATCTCAAGTTATGAAAATCATTCCCTAAACATGTTTGTGGTTTTTACAGTAAAACAAATATAACTAGGATTTTATGTTTGTGTGTGATTTTTTTTACTGTACAGGCTATACAGTACATAGAATTCATATGTGTTATGTAACTGAAATGTTTAATTATGTAGGCTACAAAAAATAATGAAGTTATAGACTATATTTATATGAAACGTGTGTATATTTACTGCATTTGAATCATCTGAACCATATGTAGCACCTGCAGATGTGTTTTAAAAAAGGCTTTGATTTTCATGCCACCCTAAGAAAATTTCTCTAGCTCCACTCCATGCACTCGACTATTAGAGCAGAATAATGCACCGTGCCACGAAGCAAAAATGGTTTTAGAATGTTTGAGGTGCACAACGCGAGGTTGAGGCCTCACTGTAAGACCAGTCGGAGCGGGCACGCTCCATTTTACGTAACTATTTTTAAATCCCTGTAAAACTGCAACCACGCAAGCTAGCGCAATAATTGTTTTGGCATAAGAAACCGGAGGAGTTGTACTTACATCTTATGCCATTAGGTTGTCCTAAGTCACAATTTCCTTCCACATGTAGCTTTGCAAAAATTGCATAAAAAGCACTTGCAGCAAAAAACATAATATTCCAGAAACACGCTTTGCTGATCCGATCAGCTGTTCATAACACTTCCTACATTGGAATAGACGTCAGCGCGAACTATCGCATGTCCGCCATTACCTGTCCGAAACCGGAAGTTTCTGCGGAAAATGTAGTTTTTTACCTTCAGGGCTTTATAGACCTATACTGCTGTTTTTAAGTCATGTTGACTTTATGCTTTTCTGAATAGTTTCTGGGATGCTTGGAACTCAAATTGCACTGCTGGAAATAGTTTATTTTGATGCACATGCTGTTTGTTTTGTAAATTTGCATGATAATATTTATTTTCATTTTTCCTGCAGTATATAAAAATTGGTACATGTCAAAAATAAAACTATGAAGACACTCAAAATAAATTTTCTACGGTTGGAAACTATATTGTGCAACTTTTTTGTATTTACAGTTTTGAGCTTGTTACGACCCGGCTCAAAAGCCGCAACATAAAAAAGGAAATGAATACCAGAGTGTTAGTGAGAAGAGGTCTTATCTTAATATGGCATAGCAGGTTGGCTAAAATGGCTGCAGGGGCGGATCTAGAGAAATTTTCTTAGGGTGGCATGAGGGTGGCAAAGAAATCAAATGGGGTGGCAAAATCAAAGCCTTTTTTTTCCCCCAAACACATATGCAGGTGGTTACATATGGTTAAAATGATTCAAATGCAGTAAGTATACACGTTTTTCATATAAATATAGTCTATAACTTAATTATTGTCTGTAGCCCACATAATTACACACTTTAGTTACATAAAACGTGAGTTTTGATGCTATGTACTGTATAGCCTGTATAATAAATAAATATGTAGCCCAATAAGTATAAACTCCAGAAAACTACACAACATGGGGCGGTTGATTTACAAACACAAGTCTAACTTAAGTTTCACTGTTTTTTTTGTTAGAAAACAATCACATTGTTACAGCTTAAATTACACAAAATGTCAGAAATCTGCACTGTCATGAACAAAAATCTAAACCTAATTTTTCATGATTTGTTGGATTAACCCACTGAGGTCTGAAATACAACCGACCATTTTTGACTCCTTTTGAGTTTACGTTTGTATTTCACCCTCAGATTGTTTCATTTTATTTTCCCCCTTGCCTTGTTTGGTATCATTCTTTTCAGCTCAACCGAATTTAGTTGTTTTTTTTCACTGACATACTGCATTAGTATTACTTGTACATTTTGTAAACATATACAACTATTTGTCTAAAAATGCAGCCAATACACCTGCCGTTTTTTCATTTTGTACAACCATTTAAAAATATTACTAAAACTAAAATGAGAGAACAATCAGGTGTCGCAATAAGATGCCCCACAAATGATGTGTGCCAGTAAAAAAAAACGTTTGTCCGCCAAAAGACAGATGAGAACAGCGCAGGGATAAACCTGCAGGCCTGACAGCAGGTGGTATATCACTCCGCTGGTTTTCTACACAGTGACAATGTTTACGTTGCAAATGTGCCTTAGTGACATTCATTAGTGCCCTCACTGACACACAAAACAACGACTACACAACAGAACAACTACACAAGACAACACAACACACTAAGTATACACTCCACGCTAAATGTCACAAATCTCCCACAGCTAAAAACTCTCTCTCTCTCTCTCTCACTCACTCGCTCTGTCTCGCTGCCGTTACCGTCACTCCCAAAACTTTCGCCTCTTCCTAAACAACCAAATCCTACGTGTTGACTTTTTTTTTAATTGGTCGACATGGTACATTTTCCACCGATAGGAAAGAGGTGGCTTTTTTTCCCCCTTTCTTTACTGTTTTCGCGCTGTCCTTAGAAAACGCTTAAAACACACACACACAAACGTGACGACAGTATTTAGAAAAAAGTTATATTATCATAACTGTGGATTTACTGGCCTGTAATTAAAATTTAAAAACTTTGAAGTCTGAACTTTCAGTGTGGGCTGAAATCAGGGGCGATTCTAGGATCAGAGCTTTGGGGTGCTGAGCACCCAGAGAGCTGCCCAGCCAGGCAAGATAAACTTTACACGTCACAATGAGACTTCTTCCCTGTCTCTGTCAGTCCCTGCATCCTTAAATGTCTCCAGTTGTCCCGAGTTCTCTCTGACTGTCTCCTTGGTGCATTTAAACCCCTGTTCCTCCCTGTCCTCATTGTCTGTTGTCTTCATCTCCGTTATCAGTCATCATAATTTTACCATCTCTGTGCAAGTCTGCAAATTTCTTTCTTAAATAATAAGATTCTTCAATTCAACAAGTCTCTCTGTGCCTGGGTCCTCGTCTCAAAACATGACATCACTGTTTTGTACATTTTAACACAATTTAATCCCCACATTTGTGAAAGAAAAGCAAAACACTTTTTTGAAAAGTCTGTAACAAAACCATCAAATCTGATAAAGGTTATTTAAATGCTGCAAAAGAAGAATCGATTGGAATAAAAAATAAAATACATATCCTAATCTTAATTACTGGGGGAGAATAATGAATGATGCTCATAGTGAGTAAGAAGTAAACTGAGTGCATTTGGACAGAGATTCACTTTTAATGTGTATGTATAATATAATACAGATACATAAAAAACACTCCCAAAACAGAATAAATTATTACAAATAAAAATCTTTACTGCAGATACTAATTTTACTAATTTAATAATACTAATTTTGTGTTGTAAGATTTATGAGTTTCATGCTTTCATAGTGGTACTTGGGAGAGCTTGACATTTTTATCAGGTGGCACACACTGTAAAAAGTTTGAGAAACACTGATAAGTGTATGTGTGCTTTTGGAAAACATTTAAAGCTGCAGTACAGAATCTTTGAAACAAGCTAGCTTAAAACATTTTTAGAATATAAACAGAGCATCTGCTTCTCTTTACAGCTCCTCACTCCACCAGTGCACCGTTTGGCACTTTCTGATACTGTACGGCGGCAGTCATACAGACAACTGGACGGTCCAAAAGTTGGCCTACCTATTACTGGCTGAGGTTTTAGTAGAGTTGTGGCTGAACCACATAAAAATATATCATTAATTTTAATCTCCCCAATCAATGATAATGTTATGTTGGAATGTTGTTAAAGACGGTCAAAAATGTTTCAACCCAGTTTGTTTTGCAGATTCTGTATAGCAGCTTTAATATAGGGAGAGCACAACTTCCAGATTGTATGAGTAAAATCAGGTTTTTTCTCTTTGTCATTTTAATAGTTTCTGTTTTGCCTGTCACTGTTCCCTGTCTGTTTTCTTACCTGGTTCTTCCTGACCTTGTACTTTCTCCTCACATTCTCCTCTTTCCTCTCTCCCTCTTTGGACTGACAATCATACACAAATAGATTGTATCCAATTAGATGAAAAAATTACATTAATATGAAATTTTTTTTTATTAAGATCACTAACGAAAAGTCCTCTCTCAGTGTACTTTCAACCAAAAGGCAAATAACCAAACCACATGAACATCTAATAAAAGATATAAATATTGAAACACTGATCCAACATTATTTTTGATTGACGGATCATTTGATTTTACACTTTTACCTGAATGTGGCTCCTTTTTTGAAAAAACTTCCTTATATCCATTATGAACCTGGCTGTCTCTCTGTACACAAACACACACACACACACACAACAGGAGTTATAAGGTTAATGGGCATCCAGTCAGTTAGCTAGTTAGTATCCATTTCAAACAGGACAGTGGTAACAACAGTAGGCTACGGACAATTTTAAGTTTTAGATTTTAAATTGGCTATATACATTTCAATGGGAGCAACAGGACGGTCAAATGTCGCTGATTTTACTACAGAGCAGGACGGATTGTAGGGTAGCAAACATCATCGGAAAACATGTTTTCAACACTGCAGGTTACCTGGGTGTAAGGTTTTTCAGCTAAAAAGAAACATGTTATGACTCCTACCTAACTATATAAAAAGTAACTGAAGGTTAAATGCAGCTAATATGTCCTGTTTTAAGCCAGGCACTTACACCTCCGCTCCGCTGCGTCTCAGCCACCATCGCTCTGGCAGCAACGGAGCCAGAGCAGCGGAGAGCGAGCTGGAACAAACCATTTTGGGAGAGGGGGGGGTTATCTATACTTTTGTTGTTAAAATGTTATGTCTCAACCAAGTACTGTATGGTTTTTATATTTTTAGCAGTGTGTCACACAGACAGCAAATATTGTCCAAAAAAAGTAAGAAATCTTTGGGGGTGGTTTGATTCATTTTGGGGGTGCTTCAGCACCCCCGAAAATGGGCTAAAATCGCCCCTGGCTGAAATAGAGACTCAGAGTGGCTGCAGCTTGTTATGTCAGCTTAACATAGTCATGTGATTTGGAGGTGCAGCGTGTCTGTGGACCACAGAGGGTTAATAACACTCACCTTCCTTCCATTTCCAGCGTGTAACAACCGACCACCTGTGTAAAATCCGTAATTCCCATGGTGTTGTTCAAAATGTGCTCTGGCACAATCATAAGCATCGCTTGCTACTGAAAACAAGAAAAAAGCCGGTCCTGCTATGGGCTGAACCATTTGTTAATGGTGGAGGGGGGAACACTCTGCAATATATTCAGTTTTAGCATTTATATTCACTGTTGACTGTAACTACACTCAAACTGTTAATGCTATCTTATTTTAATAAACAAAACTGTCATATGCAAGACTGGGGTGGCACTTGGGGTGGCAAGGGATCATTTTAGGGTGGCACTTGCCACCCCATGCCACCCTTCTAGATCCGCCCCTGGAGTCGATCATGACCAACTGACCAATCCACCACCGTTCATTTATACTGTTAAAAAAAGAAAAGAAATAAAACCCCATCGGCCCATAAAAACGAAAAATCACGAGCGACCGGGCATTTGCCCGGTGCCCGGTATGCCCGATGGCCAGTCCAGCCCTGGCTAACAGGAAAAAGAGATGGATTTGAAAATGACGACTGGAAAATTAAAGACTTTCAAATCTTTTAAATTCTGTTTTGTGAAATACATTTTTGATTTGAAGTAATTATTAATGGATTAATAATTAATTTTATACATAATAAATGATTATTGATGTTTTTATTTCAAATTAAGTTATTAAATAATGAATTACCTGATTAATGTCTAATTAAATAAAAGACTTTGCCAAATGAATTTACTAATCATATTTTATTCATTATTGAAGCACAAAGTTCTTTATTTTGATGCACGTGACTCTTCTGGTCCTTCGTTCAGTGGAAATACTGGAACACCTGAACTCAGTTATTTGGACGGCCTTTCCTAAAACCTCCATAGTCCTTTACACCTTACCTCAGGTGACCACAGACCACCTCCAGGGGACAACTCCCACCAGGGGTTAAATATCTCAGTCTCTTAGATGAGAGGTCAAACATCTTTGCAAACTTAAATAAGTCAGTTGCCTTTTTTTGTAATCTTGTGAATCTCTGTTTGAATCCTCGAACACACAAAATCCCTGGCAGTGCAAGAAGTATGACCACACAGTGCTGTAAACTATTATACAGATTCATGTAGCACCTTATTCTGTGTAATCACTGAATTTCTTTTTCCTATTTTGAATCTTTTTTCTGTTTCAAATGTCATTCTTCACTGCAGCAGTTTAGGCAACAAAACCACTGGTTTAGGAAACATGATGGTTTATGCCTAAAGAGGAGCAACAGTGACAGAGAAGGAAAATTAATGAAAATTAATTCATTAAAAAATTAATCTGGACAATATGTTTATGATATTTTTAGTAAAGTAATTTAGTAGTTTAGTAAATAAATAGGGCAAAACATTAGAAATAATAGAAACACACAGGAAAAATACAGCCTCATTATCTTAGTATGCTTGTGCTAACTGCCCGTATTTTGTAATAAGTTAGATATATTTAAACAGAACAGAAAAACCTGACATATTGTTTAGTGTAGATCTGGGACATGTAGAGCTGGAAGTTGTTTATGGCCATAAGTAATAGCTTGTTCTTGTGCAGGAGTGGCTTCTTTTTATTGATGGTGCATGTTAAACCAATGAGATACACTCACTGTGTTCAGGAAGAATCAGAATTTCTTGATGTCCTCACTGTTCAGGAGGCATCATCATCTGTAAACGATTAATCAATGTTGAAGAAATGATTTTCTAATTTTGTTCTTTCTTTTTTCAGTTATACGAACTGGATGATGATGAAAAACGCAAAGAGTTTCTCGATGACCTTTTCAGGTTCATGCAGAAACGGGGTAAGTAGAACATTCTTTGATATGTCAGTTGTGGCTTCCTGGGTTAGGAGACGTGGCCCTCACAGTCACATAAACACTTGGGGGTCTATAAACAGCTCTAATGTGCTAATGTTATAGTTCCACTTACTCATAGCAGAAGTCATTCTGTGTATTACAGACTGGGACTTTGTTTTCCAGATAAATGACTTTTAAAGCCAAATAGGAAATGAAATCCCTCAGAAAGATCATGTTTGGTTTGTCATGTTAATCCAGACAAGGCCCTTTAAACCATTTCTCTGCATAAGTTTCCTAATGTCACCAGTAGTGTTAGCAGCTAAGATGGTAAACCTGTTCTCACAGAAACATCTGAAAATGCCTCCACCTATTAACGTTGTGTTATGTGGTGCTGAGCAGGATCGAAACAATGCAAATGTCAGCCTGTAGCTTTAATGTGGTAGACACGCAACTGCTGATGTGGTTGAAAAAATTAAATATCAGCATAAACTAATTTCAGTTCACTTATTCAGTTACTTATTTATACAGCACCAGTTCAAACCAGTGCCGTCAACATTACAAATAGGACTGCAATGGTTTTGTAGGACTGTGGCTCAGCACTTGGTGACAGTGATGAGAACCCTGATAGAACCTAGAAAGGTTCATCATGAGAGACGTGACCCAGAAGTATCTGTGTGACTGCCATAATAAGAGCTGTTCCAATTCTCCAAATACTAAGGAAAGGAGCTTCAATGCTTCCTTTGTTGCTTCCCTTAGCATAGGATACACTGGACCATCCTTTATGAACAGGGAGGAGAAAATGCTGCATGAAGAACGCAGAACACTATATAAGCTCAAGATTATGATCTACATTAATGGATATAAGTGTGGTTAAAGCTCTGTCTAATCACTTTTCATTAGTGGTGTATTTTGCTGTATTGCAGTATTTAGCATGAACTTTTACTTCAGTACAGTTCTGCTGGCAAAAGCGATGGATGGAGGAAACTTTACAACTACGTATCACAAAGATGTTTTTCAGTGTTAGGTTTCATAACATTTCATTAAATTGTGTGCCTGAGAATTTTAATTGAATTGAATTTGACCCTTTTAATTTCTCCTGAAAGTGAAGCACTTAGAAATACCCATGCATAAGGCCAGATGCAAAAATGCTCCTGTTCATAACCTTTAGCTGCAGTCTTTTTGCTCATGGTTTGGGTTAAAACTCATCATCTAGCCAAGTAAAGACAGTAACACTATAACAGAAATGTAGAATGATGTAGCATTCCACAAAAATCAAATCCTTATTTCGCTTTCATAGAGAATCAGTAGTTAAGATCTTTCGATCTGCTAGAATATGATGAGCAGAAAAATATAAAACATTTCTTTATTTTTCAGTTGGACATGTCCCAACAGCTCACCCAGGAGGCATCCTAGTCAGATGCCCAAACTACCTCAATTAGCTCCTTGTGATGAGGACAAGTAGAGGCTCTACTCTGAGCCCCTCTCAAATAACTGAACTCTTCGCCCTATCCTTAAGAGAGAGGCCAGTCACCCTTTGGAAAAAAATTAACTTGTAATTCTTTCAGTTGATGCCCACAGTTCATGGGGATAGGTGCGGGTATGGGGACGACGATGTACTGGTAAATTGACAGCTTTGCTTTTATGCACAGCTTTCTCTTTACCATGATGGACCCATGCAGTGCTCCACATCACTGCAAACGCTGTCCCAATCCATGTGTCAGTCTCCACATTGTGCCTCTTGGATCCATTGGTTGACTAATGAGTAAACTCTTCTTTTGGGCACCATGGCATAGACCTTCCTCTGGAGGCTGAGGAGGGTGATCCCCTTAGCTGAAGTACGCCCTACAGTCCCCCACAACACCTCCTTCAGCTTGATGGTTACCTTAACCTCTGGTTGCCACAATCTAGTATAGGGATTATCATTATGATGGGCACCAGCCACCTGATGAATGAACATGGTCCATTGGGATTCAGTGTCCTCAGCCTCCCTCGGAACGAAGTGAAGTACTGCTGGTGGTGGGACTTCAAAATCTTGTGGACAGAGGGCCTCTGCCAGGCACTCCCAGAACACCCTCACTATACATTTATGTGTGCCAGGCTTGTCCAGCATCCACCTCAGCTGCTCTCTTCACTTGAGGGTCCAGAACATATGACCGTAGATCAACTTGTGACCTAGGGTATCCTGCTACCACGGCCATCCTTATGTACGAACATGGTTTTTGTTATGGACAAGCTGTGATTTGCACAGTTCAATAACAGAAAACCACCAAGGTTTACATCAGCCAAAGGTCCCAGTCACAACCCTTCAGGTCTCACTAGCATTGTGCATATGAGCATCGAAGTCATCACCACATGAAGCTCCCTCAAACAACCAGCAAGTCCAAGAAGGCTGAGCTGATGTGTTGTTTGGCACGTACGTGTCAGTGACACTCAGGGCCCATTCCCCAACCCAAAGGTGCAGGAAAACAACCTGTCAACTGGTAAAAATCCCAGCGCACATGTAGCAAGCCAAGGGGATATAAGGATACCCACCCCAGCCTGCCGCATCTCACCAAAGGCAAATTTAGACCGAACCAGAGTTCCTCTCCAGGAGTCTGGTTCCAGATCCAAGCAGTGAATTGAGGTGAGCCTGACTGTATCTAGCTGGTATCTGCCAACCTCATGCATTAACTCAGGCTCCTTCCCACCAGAGAAGTGACGTTCCATGTCCCATTCACCAAGCTCGATGGCCAGAGATCAGACTGCCAGGGCTTCTGTCCTTGGTCATACACTGTCTCTGTGGCAGTGGCTCCTGTGGCTGGTGGACCTCCAGAAGGGTGGACCCATGTCTCCTCTTTGGCCCGGCAGCCAAGCACTCTCTCTCGTAACCCTGTCCCATGCAGGGTAGACTGGTCCCCTGATTTCCTTCCTTTCAAAGGGGTCATCTGCTGTTTGTGTGGCCCCTTACCCAGAACCAGTTTGCCTTGAGAGTCCCTACCAGGGAGCAAAAGCCCCAAATGACAGAGCCTCTGGGACCACATAAACCCCTCCACCACAACAAGCTGACGATACATGGAGGGAAGTCCATCATCTAACAGAGAATAAAAAGCTTAATCAGTTACAATGACTGTAAATTTTAGAAACACAGGGTTAGCGTACCTTGTGTTTATTATTATAAACACAATGCACATGTAGGTATTTATGTGCTCTTATGTGCTGCTTACCTAACAATGCGACAATGGAAAAATAGATATTTTGTTGAGTTCATACATATTCCATTCTAGGACATAATGGTCTATTTTTATGTGTTGTGAATTAAATCAGCTTCATTATTTCTCAGTTTGACCACAGTGGATTCTGCTGTTTGGTTTCCTGTAATCATTATAGTAAATAAATTACTACAGAACAAAAAGTATAAAACTATAATTATAGTCTTCCTTAAGCAAAGGTCCTCTTTGATCAGAGTCCGGTTGTATGCTGAGACAGCTGCAGAGCAGCCTTAGATGGAGTAATGATGTAGTTGGCTGGTCACTTGGGCTTAGTGATAGTATGGATTGTTGTGGAGCGTTCAATTAGAATTGATTTTCGACTTAGTGTAGGGAGATATTGTCAGTGCAGAGCAGATCAGCAGCAGCTTGTTTGCACTGCTTGTTTGTGACAACTTTGATCACAGTGGACTGCTTCAAATGTCCCAGTCAGTATTTCTTGAAAACAACATTGTCATTGTGTACTGACAAATAAATGTCACTCAGACAGCCTTGTTAACCATATTAATGGAAAGTGTCAAACATGGCTTCATGCTGCTTTAATATTCTCACCCATATTAATACTTGTTCCAGAGGTTACTTTGTGAACTGTCATAGCGTGTTTTAGTTGTCTTTGATTTTGGACCAGTTCCAATGACTCTTGATATGGTGGTGTAAAAAGTGTTTACCCCCCTCCTGATTTCCTATTTTTAGTATATTTTTCACACGTAAATGTTGCTGATAATCAAACAAATTTAAATATTAATGTATTAATTTTATAACATAAATTAACTGTGGTGTACAGTCACACATCTTTGGAAAGCTGAGTTCAAGTTCTCTAGCCACACCCAGGCCTGATTACTGTCACACCTGTTGTCAGTCAAGAAATGGCTTAAACAGGACCTGCCTGACAAAGCGGAGTAGACCAAAAGATCCAGATATCATGCTGTGATCCAAGAAGTTTAGGAACAACCAGAAACTAAGTAACTGAGATCTATCAGTCTGGAAAATGTTATAATGCTGTTTCTAAAGCTGTGGGACTCCAGTGAACCACGGTGAGACCCATCATGGCGAAAACACACAACAGTGGTGAACCTTCCCAGGAGTGGCTGACTGAGCAAAATTACTCCAAGAGTGCAGTGACGACTCACAAAAGACCAACATCCAGAGAACTACAGGGCTCACTTGCCTCAGCTAAGGTCAGTGTTCTATGGGCAGAAATCTGTGCCATCAGAAACTGAATTTGAATAAGTTAAATTTGAATTTGAATTGCTCAGATTGAATCTGAATTGTAACTTGAATAAATGCTTTTGAAAACTGAATTTGAATTAGTCTAATTTGAAATTGAATTTATGGTTTGAAAATGATCATCACTAAATTGAAATTGAATTTTATATTTTGAAAATGAATTGATTTGCTTTGAAACTGCATTTTATCCTTTAAAAATTCAACTCTCGAATAATTTCAGTTTCACTCTCACCATTCAGTTTCAGTTCTACAATTCAATTTCAGTTCCAATATTCAGTTTTTTGGAACTTACATCCGGTTCCGGGTCAAGCGCAGATTAATAGAACTACGTTTTACTAGCGGACCGACAGTGTTACTGACGGGATTCTACAGCATCTTGAGCTGAATTAAGACTTCAGAAGTCATTCGTCATGTCAATGACCAGCGGATAAACTCTCAGGTTGGTAATAAATGTATTACGTGTATAAGAACAAGCGTCATGTTAACAAATGATAGCCGTACGGTAACTTTTATGCTTATTGTAGCTGTTAGCTAAAAACGCTAATTTAGCGTAGTTTGCCCTGAATTCAGCTTTGACAAACAAATATGATCGACTGTTTCTAGTAGAATTCCAAAGTTGTCATCTTGTACCCTGTCAGAGCCCTGTATGCTTGCAGAGACCCCTACAGTAGGGAAACAGGCAAAACGGTGTCCAAACCTTTGTATTTGAGCTTTATTTATGTCTTACACAGCATCCCAACTCTTTAGCTAACTTAATAACTTTAGCTAAAGTGAATAGTTAGTCTAATTTATTAGTGCAGCATTACTGGATCACCTCTATTTGAAGTGATTTAATATGATATACAACTATCACTGAAACAGCAAACTTTGTAAATAAACAAACAACACTTCTCATTCTCTAAACGTTTGGCCACAGCTGTAGATTACACTATCAGTGCTTGTTCACTCTTGACAATAATTACATTTCTAAATTCTCTTTGTGCATTTACAGGTAAACAATATCTAATATTTTATCTAAATGACTGCTTTGTCTTTGAAAAGGTGAAGAGCCTGAGGCCGGTGACAGTCCAGTTCTACTCTAAGTACATCCTTACGGTGGCTCACAGGACAAGGCCACATTCCTGTCCTGCCAGAAGAGAAGAGAAACTTCAGAGTCTTCATGCAGTTCAACCACACCTGTCATATTCCATATGACAGGGGTCTCAAACTCCAGTCCTCAAGGGCCGGTGTCATGCAACTTTTCCATGCCCTCGAGGACTGGAGTTTGAGACCCCTGCCGTATGGTGTTCATGCTGTTTTCTACCCCACAGTTACAGCATGTCTGACTGCCTGTTCAGCATATGCAAAAATATATGATGAGTTTAAGCATGTGATGACAAAGGCCTTCCATTATGGTGTTTGTCATCACGTCACAGACATCTGGATGATCATTTGGAATAAACTAAAAACTAAAAACCTGTTGCTTCATCTTTTACCTTTATTATTATTATTGTTCTTATTTTACATTTTTCATTGTTAGGCATTAGGTTTATTTGTAGTAGTCCTTTCCAACTTCTTTCCCTCTTCCATGTTACTGTGTCAGCTTGTCAGCATATATTTGGGTTTGGAAGTGGAACAGAAAGTAAGGAAATCCAAAGTGCCATTAAAACCAGGAGAGGTTCTTATATTTCAGAAGAAGGGATTAATTCAAAAGAAATGACCTCAATGCCATATTTTATTTAGGAACCCTAGAGAGCACTTTGCAAAATAACACATTCTTATAATTTCACCCTCAGATGAGCCAAGCTACGACTGTCAGGGAAGGTGATGTAGGTACAGAGCATGTGAGAGTGGTTAAGTTGATGTCTCTTCTCTAGATGAAGGCACAAGAGGGATCAATGGCAAGGCGTAGAGATTCAGTATCTTCAGTCTTCAGTGGACACTCCATTTCTGGCACAAAACACCTGTAAAAGATGGTCGATTTAGGAGGTGACCCGACAACTTCAGCCTGTCAAACATAGCAATGGAGCAGTATGTTTTAAAAAAAAAATCTAATTAAGCATCCACTCAGTACCCTAAGAATTATTATGGTAGTTAAACACAGTGATAGTTGTATATCATATCATATCACTTCAAACAGAGGTGATCCAGTAATGCTGCACTAATAAATTAGACTAACTATTCACTTTAGCTAAAGTTATTAAGTTAGCTAAAGAGTTGGGATGCTGTGTAAGACATAAATAAAGCTCAAATACAAAGGTTTGGACACCGTTTTGCCTGTTTCCCTACTGTAGGGGTCTCTGCAAGCATACAGGGCTCTGAGAGGGTACAAGATGACAACTTTGGAATTCTACTAGAAACAGTCGATCATATTTGTTTGTCAAAGCTGAATTCAGGGCAAACTACGCTAAATTAGCGTTTTTAGCTAACAGCTACAATAAGCATAAAAGTTACCGTACGGCTATCATTTGTTAACATGACGCTTGTTCTTATACATGTAATACATTTATTACCAACCTGAGAGTTTATCCGCTGGTCATTCGACATGACGAATGACTTCTGAAGTCTTAATTCAGCTCAAGACGCTGTAGATTCCCGTCAGTAACACTTTCGGCCCGCTGGTAAAACGTAGTTCTATTAATCTGTGCTCGTTTACTCTTGAACCGGAACCGGAAGTAAGTTCCAAAAAACTGAATTTTGGAACTGAAATTGAATTGTAGAACTGAAACTGAATGGTGAGAGTGAAACTGAAATTATTCGAGAGCTGAATTTTTAAAGGATAAAATGCAGTTTCAAAGCAAATGAATTCATTTTCAATATATAAAATTCAATTTCAATTTAGTGATGATCATTTTCAAACCATAAATTCAATTTCAAATTAGACTAATTCAAATTCAGTTTTCAAAAGCTTTTATTCAAGTTACAATTCAAATTCAAATTTAACTTATTCAAATTCAGTTTCTGATGGCACAGATTTCTGCCCATAGTGTTCATGACTCCACCATAAGAAAGAGACTGGGCAACTATGGTCTGCATGAGTTCCAAGACGAAAACCACTGCTGAGCAAAATGAACATAGAGGCGTGTCTCGGGTTTGCCAGAAAACATCTTGATGATCCCCCAAACTGTTGGGAAATACTCTGTGGACTGACGAGACAAAGGTTGAACTTTGTGGAAAGGTGTGTGTCCTATTACATCTAATGCAAAAGTAACACCTTTTGGCTTCATCCAGTTCTTACATCCAGCTGTGATGTCGAGCACATCCAAGTCTGAGACCATGATTCTCAACAGCAAAATTATGGACTACGCATGAACTGGAAGTGAAAGTCGACATACGTTCCTGTCATCATAAGCTGTGGGTCGGGATTAAAACAATGAGATGGAGGCTAGCGGTGGTTTGGGCATCTTGGCCAGAACGCCCCATGAGCACCTCCTAAGTAAAGTGTTTTTGACCTGAACATGTAAAGTACAGACAGAGTCCCAGTGAGTGTTTGTAAAAAAAAAAAAAACAGGAAAAAAAGGGGAAAAAATCATACAGAAACAAGAAATGTCTTGTTTTGGTCTCAATTTTGCCCCAAGTGGAGGAGTTTGTTCATAACTGTTCATGTTTTCCTTTTTCTTTTACTTCTTTATTCATTCATTTCCATTATTATTATTTCTAATAACACTCACAGTAAAAGTATGACACAACAGTTTCAAAGCTGACAGTCAGGAAAGGGGAAAAAAGAACATGGTAAAATAAAAAAATAAAAAAGGACAGACAACACAATTAAATCATCGAGCACAAGTAGAAAAACTCAGTTGCTCGCCAACTCTCGTCCCTGTAAGAAAAAACATACATAAAAACAGATAGAGAAATCAAAAATCTTGTGTGTGTGTGTGTGTCACAAAATATACTTATGAGGGTGGGAAGTCATAGTAATGCCCCCAAGGAGCCAGCAAAGACCCTTTGCTGGCTCCTGTCCACAGCCCCAAGAGTACTAAAGACCCAAGGCCGCACATCTCAAAGATAACCGTGTGCCCGTTCCTGCAGACAGAAGCCAGAGGCTCAGTTGAAGGCCGAACAGCAAGTCCCAGAGAACCAGAGGCAGTGGGCAGCCTACGCCCCCCATAGGCTGATCAACATCCAGTCACAGGACCAGGAACCTGCATTTTGGGGATGGGCAGTAACACCTAGCAGGGAGCAGTACAGATGGGAAACCCCCACCCCACTCAACCATCTCCCAAAGGGGCCAAAGGTCAGCAAGCCCCAGACCCAGGCCTAGCCACAACACACACACACACACACACACACGGGTCTATATGGTATGGTGGGACTATACTACGTCAATCCGCCCGGCGGTGGTTTACGGGGACTACCGTTTCCAGAGGACTTAGAGCCAAGGGAGCGAGGTTAAAGTGTTCGAAAAAATCTGAAAAAAATTTGGGTCACTTCAGACCTAATACACTCCCTATAGAAGTCTAGATACACTGATACACACCAACCAGACTCTATTGTGTTTTGTGGAGACATTGTCCACTTGACAACGATGTGTTTTATGAGGTCCAAAAAAACCAATATCGGGACTTTAAAGGGACAATGATGTCATTATTAAATAGCTCATCATTACCATGAATACACATCTGACAGGACACAGGATTACTGGGACATCATTTTATTAGTGTTCTAGGATCTGAACATTAATTTTAACCATAAATAAAAAAGAAATCTAACCCTAACCCTAACCCTATGGACAAAAATGCCCACGCTAACCACAGAAATATAAAAATATAGAAGTTTAAAGGTAAATATTAAGGGGAGAAAATATGCATTTATATTTTTTTATTTTAAATATAACCTGTCAAAAAAATATATTAAAATAAGAACCTGTCAAAAAAACTAAATAAATTAAATAAAAAAATTATGAAATACAAACTACTTCTGTAATTAACAAGAACTTTTTTTTTTTTTCTTTTTTTTTTAAACAGAACATCAGGCAGCCTGCTGCACAATAACTCAGTTTTAACAACAGTTTGGCCATCTGACCAAGATGTAAAACCACATCTGGCTAAACAGTTATTTTAGTTCATTTTTTTCTGCCTTTTTGCAGTTAATCCTCTGTTTCTTACAAAATCTCTTATGTTTTGAACTGTTCTTCCTGCCAACATCGGATCTTCTACCAATTTGCAATGACTGCATTCATTTTTGGTGGCCAGTTTCCCTTCGTTTATGTGGTCTTTAAAATGCCTCATCACTGCAGCAACCTCAGCCTTGGACCACATGTTTTTGGGAGCTCTTCGGGAATTGTGGGATTGAGCAGCATTTTTATCTGGAAGATATATAAAGTAGTAGTAGTTAAAACAAACAAACCAAACAAAAAAAAACCCCAAAAATCATTTGCTTGTAAAAAGAATGGATGCTACCCTGTCCTAACTTCTGAAATGTGTTGGTACCATCAATATCAAAACGAGCTAAAATTCTCTTTGAAAATGTATCAAATTTCTAAAATGAGACAACATTTAGTGTTCCACTGTGAATAAAAGACTGAATAAAAAGTTGAATAAAAGTCTCTTGATGCATGCTCAATCATCCAGGTAAGTAAATCCCAAAACGTTGATTCTGTTAATCTGGATGTAGCGTTTTCAGTGGGAGAAACATTTTGTCACTCATCCAAGTGACTTTTTGCCACCACTCTGCAGTTTGCCATATGTTGCAAAGTGATGAAACAATAGATGATGAACAATTCAAGAACCTTAAAGCACAAACATCTAAGTGACGAAACATTTCTCCCACTGAAAAAACTACGTTCAGATGAACAGAATCAACCTTTTTACTTACTTAACTGGATAATGAGAATGTATCATGCAAGCACCATAGTATGTCACATGAAGTAGTCTGTAGACAGGCCTCACCCAGTCATTAAATTGTTTGTCAGTTATACAATTACCCTTGAGCTTCTGAGAATAATAGACTATGCATAATGGCTGTGATGTGATGATTCCGTCAAATCCCTAGAATTAAAGCAGGAAGTCTACTTTAACACATATGGATATTGTTTGATTTTAAAATCCATTGTGGTGGTGTAGAGAGACAGAATTGCAACGCAATTACAAAGAACGTGTCCATAAGCTTAGAGAACCAACTGCACCCCTTACCTTCAGAGGGAGCAGCAGTCTCACTTGCTGCAGGCATTATGAGTGGTTCTTCATCTGCTGATTACACAATTTGATTAAGTTTTAATATTTGTAACAAACATTTTATCCACAGAAACCAAGCTAGTGGTAACTTACCACAATCTACAGTGTCTTGGAGCTGCGCTGTGTTTGTGGAATCAGCTACTGCATGTACAGGCTCACTGGTGCCACACGCCGACATTGTGAGTGCTGTGTCATCATCATCTGATTCACTCTCACTGTCCTTTGTTTCAGCATCACTTAATGCAATTTCATCTGAGAAATTGTGGGAAAAAAACCCCAACACAAACACAAACCCCCCAAAAACCTCACATTAACAACGAGATATGACAAAATACAGAACAAATACTGGAAATTATACTTTTTCCACAGTACATAGTTTTACTATTTAAGGCCACCACTCTGCAGTTTGCCAAATGTTGCAAAGTGATGAAACAACAGACTTCAAGAACCTTAAATCATGGACATTTAACAGAATGGTCTGTGCTTTTAGGTTTTAATTCTGTTGATAAAGCATAATATTCAACTACTGCCCTAATATTTGCTCCTTTCAATACAAACCTTCAATTTCGATCTCATCCAGTGATTTCCCCTGGATCTGGGAAAGATGTCCTTTTTCCAGAGTTAAAAGCAGTTTGGAAATCTTGGCCAGCTGTGTTGTGGGAACTGGTAATCTGTAGAATTCGCGGTGAACGCGGATATCATGACCCAGGAAATCTGCAACCTGATCAAGTTCATTGTTTTTCAAATTAAGGACTTGTGAGAGTGTGGCAACATGTTTTCTGAGCTGTGTCGATCTTAGATACTCAGGGTGCTTTGCTCCACACTGGTGTGCATGAACACGCAAGGAGTCCATTCCTCTGTAATGACTCATTGATCGGGGTCTTGCAAAGAGGTAGATATTAGTGGCACAAATACCACAGTCAGGCCTCCTACTAACCAGTAGTGACAGAGCATCCAGCATGCTTGGTGTTAGCAGAACTGGAACATTTCTGTCCCTTTTTCCCATTATTTCTATTCTACAGAAATAGTTACAGAGTCTCTGTTCCATTTCTGAGAGCCCCATGGAAACATCTGTGTGGAGTGCCGTTTTGTCTCTTTCAAGAAAACTTTTGAGGCGCATCTTTGAAACCTCTCCAGAACGTCTTCGATTGAACACAATGATTTGTGAGAGTGTAACTTGTGCAAGTTCGGCATAATTCTGAGCTGTGGCTTCGTTCTCCAAGCTGCAAAAGGCACTTTCTGCAGATTTTTGAAGGTAGTGATGGAGAATCCGAACATCTTCTGTAAAGGGCAATGTTGATGGCTTGTTAAACTTTGCCTCACTCAATGTGTTCAAGGCACGGTGAGACACCATCTCGGACCATTTGGAGACATACAACTTCTTGAACGCATCAGTGGACTTGATTAGGGCTTCATCCTCTGTCATGAGGGCACGACAATGGATAATGTCAGACATTTTATGCAGTGTATGTCCCAGTTTCAGCGCAAGGCTTGGAGTTTTGTATGACAGTGTCTCTTCATCAAAACCTGAAACTTTCTTTACTGCTTGCACAACTCTCTGGAAGTTAGCAGGCTTAATAGCTTCTTCGATGTTATGCACTGAGAATTCTGTACGCAGACACAACAACAAACGTCCCGCTTCACGAAGCTTCTGTCGTATATAATCACACTTAGTAGGGTCTTGTCCATGTTTATTGTAGAGGGACTGGGCAAACTGAATAACAGTAAAGTCATTTCGCACAGCTGAGGCAATCTCATCTTGTTTCATAACAGCAAGAACCTTCCACACTCCACTTGACACCTGCGGATAACACTGAGACTCCAGAGTTAAAGCCAGGCCGAGTACTTTGGTTCTTCCAGGTTCTTTATCCGTGTCATCTTTTGGTTTGTTAGGACATCTGCGGACATGTCTCCAAAGATCCTTGCGAACATACATCCCTTGACAATAAAAGCAATGAGCAAACTTTCCCTCTACTGCTTTAATCTTGGGTCTTCTCTTCACTTTCAGTGGTCCCACTCCACCATGCAACACTGCAGCATTATGCTTAAAATTTCCCTTATTTCTCAATTTCTCTAACAGGCTTTTACGCTCGTTTGAGTCTCTAGGCAGGGAAAATGCATGCACAACATCAGGAGCTGTTTTGTGCGTTTTCAGGTGGCGGGAAATTTTAGCTTGTGGTTTGCCACAAAAATAGCAGTAATTTCTTTTACTTAAAGTCATTTTTTCTGATTCAGTTTCGCAAAGCTCACTTTTATCTTCTGGCTTGTCCTTTGTCAAGTTGTGGATTAAATTCGTTGAATCTGATTGTTCATGCGCTTTGGAGATGTCATCTTGGCATAGCAGACCTTTTGATGTGCTTGGCAATAATGAGATGTCTTCATCTGAATCTTCATCATATGACTCTGAATCTGGCACATATTCTTCTTCTGATATGCTGTGGTTGCCATCATCATTGCTTGATATTTGATCCAGAACTGAATGTGGCAATCCATCTTCCCCTGAATATTCAGAAATTTCTTCTTTCTGGAATGTAAGAATAAAAGTTATTTTAATTGATCAATACTTTAGACAGGTAAAAAAAATAAACTGAAAAAAAGTCAAGCCAAATATGAATGGGATACACACCTGTGTTGACTGGTGACAATTCTGATTTGACAATTTTGCAAGGCAGGATTTGTGCCAGACCCCTAAACAAACTGAAACACATTTTGATAGACTTAATTTAGCTTTGCAGTTCTATTTAAGTGAAGTAGTTTTTTGTCAAAGCATTGCAGTAATGTCAAATGCTGAAAAAAACCCAAAAAACAAACTGTTCACGCTTAAGGATATTTTAATGACTACACATACACTGCTAACCCCCTCCCCCCCCAAAAGGACATCCCAGATGTGAATGAATGAATTATTCTTATTAAATACTTTGTTCTTCAGGTAGTTGAATGGCATGAAAGTGTGTAGTTGAATGTGTGTGGCCTCCAGATGCCTGTATGACTTCCCTACAATGCCTGGGCATGCTCGGGATGAGGTGGCGGACGGTCTCCTGAAGGATCTCCTCCAAGACCCAGACTAAAGCATCCGCCAACCCCTGGACAGTTTGTGGTGGATGGAGTGAGACGCGATGTCCCAGATGTGCTCAATTGGATTCAGGTCTGGGGAACAGGCGGGCCAGTCCATAGCATCAATGCCTTTGTCATGGAGGAACTGCTGACATACTCCAGCCACATGAGGTCCAGTGTCATCTCGCATTAGGTGGACCCCAGGGCCAAACGCACTAGCATGTGGTCTCACAAAGTGTCCGAGGATCTCATCTTGTTACCTAATGACAGTCAGGCTCTCTGGCAGGCACAGAAATGCCACCCCACACCATTACTGACCCACTGCCAATATGATCATGCTGGAGGATGTTGCAGACAGCAGAACGTTCCCCACGGCATCTCCAGACTGTCACATGTGCTCAGTTTGAACCTCCTTTCAGCTGTGAGGAGCATAGGGTGCCAGTGCCGAAGTTGCCAAACTTTGTGTTTTCTGGCAAATGTCAAACGTCCTGCATGGTGTTGGGCTGCAAGCTCAATCCCCACCTGTGGACGCTGGACCCTCAAGCCATCTGACCATTTGAGCAGACAGATGCACATTTGTGGCCTGTTTGAGGTCATTTTGCAAGGCTCGTCTTGTTCCTCCTTGCACAAAGGTGGAGGTAGCGGTCCTGCTGCTGGGTTGTTGCCCTCCTATGGCCTACTCCACATCCAGGTAACACCTCCATGCTCTGGACACTACACTAACAGACACAGCAAACCGTTTTGCCACAGCTCACATTGATGTGCTACACTAGATGAGCTGCACTACCTGAGCCACTTGTGTGGGTTGTAGACTCTGTCTCATGCTACCACTAAAATGAAATCACCACCAGCATTCAAAAGTGACCATAACATCAGCCAGAAAGCATAGGTGCTGAGAAGTGGTCTGTGGAGTTACATCGCATTGTTTAAGTGTTCCCTTTATTATTTTGAGCAGTTTATGTTATGGAATGGGGAATTGAGGACAATCCCAAGTATACCATTTTTACAAGGTCCTGCACCAAAGAGGTAATACTACATTTCTTTAATTAGATGTGACCACCCACTGATTAAAAAGGGAGCAGTGTTCATTTCAGCTAGTCTTAACTTGTTGAACTCTATTAATGCTTTTTACTATATACTGTACCTATTCACTAAGTGTCTCACCTTTGCACTTATAGCCAAGCCACTTGAGGGAGGAAACCGGTCCCACACACTGAATGCACTTGTCCAAAGATGATATTGTTGTGCACACCAGACGATGACTGTGACACTGTTAGCAAAATATTGCAACATTTATTTGTTTTGGACAGTTGGAAAGGTGAGGTGTTTTCAATTCAGTTGCAGATATCAACTAATACACTTCATCCCAGTATAAAATTTGAAGGCAATCAACCTCTTCACTTTTTTCTACTGGAACCATTTTACTGGGATTAGGGGAATTGATTCTTTCACTTTGTTGTTATCTAGAATAGTTAATTGAGTTAAAACACTGCAACTTCTTAAAAACGGCACATGCATTCTTATCTGTGTGGAGTGGGTCAGAGTAAAAAACAAAAAACCAAAAACAAAATTAAAAAAACCAATCCTTCCTTATTTGATTATCCTTGCGGCTGGAACCTATTCCAAATATGATGGGTGTACAGTGCCTCTCACCTGAGTTGTATCTGGCAACTACAGATTCCGCCCAAAGACATGCAGTTAGTGGGGTTAGCTGGACTGGTAATTCTAAATTGCCCATAGGTGTGAGTGTGGTAGAGTCTGTCAGTGTGATACCCTGCGACAGCCTCTCACTCCAATTAACAACTGATTCCTTTGCAATCATCCATCCTCTTCCACTTATCCTTATCAGGATTGTGGGGTAGCAGGTTTGGGGCCTATACCAGCTACCATAGGGCAGTACAACCTGGACAGATCACCAGTCTAACATGGAAGGACAGGCATTTGCATTCACACCAAAGGGCAGTTTTGAATCACCAGTTAACCTAACCCCATAAGCTACATCTTTGGACTGTGGGAAGAAGCCAGAGTACACAGCCAGAGAGAACCCATGCACTACAGCAGTAAAAAGTGCCTAAAACAAGTTAAGAAGTTGTATAGTACTATCTATCTTAATGTTCAAGCCTGAGTTTCAAACCATTTCAACATAGAAACAAAGCACATGCAGTCAGTTCTGCATGCTGTAGGTGAAACTGTCAAAAAATAAGAGAAGACCCCTCCTAAAACCAGAGTGATGTCACCATGAAGCAAACTTTGACGGAGTCCCCCAATAACAGTGTGGTCCTCCTAAGTCACATTTGGGTGGTTAACACACACACACACACACACACACACACTCAGATGCTATCCAGACTTGCACTTTGAAACAATGAAAAGGACCTACAAGCCACAGTCCATGTAAATCACATTACACCCAGGTGACTGCCAAACACACACACACACACACAGCATCCATAAAGAATGATGATAGATTAAATTATTAGTTCATTAAGTGGTACACTGGATTATATTTACCCTTTCAGGCTCTGGATGTTTCAGGTCCAGATCACTGTTTGGAATGGAGTTTGGTTGTGGCTTTAGGCAGCTCACAGTCTTCTGAATCTGGCTTGTCTCAGTCTTCGTGTGTAACAGATAGAAAATGAAGACAAAAGAACAGTAATCTGACAATTACTAAAAATGCATCATTCAAGAGGATGAATAAACCATTTCACTATCGGCAAATAGCATAAGGGACACATCGTGCATGAGAAACATTCATTAAAATCTGTCCTAGGTCAATGTTACCTCTTCAGAATCTTGCGCTGAAGAAGAATGCATGGCTTCTGAGCCTTGCTGAGGCATTTCTTCATCATGATCCTGCAACAAAGAAAAGATGGCACAAAGATTAGGCCAAGTGCTCTTCTTGCAACAGTACTGGGCAGGCCTGTGCTTCTGTTTTTAATTTGCATGTGTGGGGGGACCTTTCCACTCAAGTGTTTTCTTCTGAAAAAATACTGGCTACAATAATTAACAACTGATTCCTTTGCAATCATCCATCCTCTTCCACTTATCCTTATCAGGATTGTGGGGTAGCAGGTTTGGGGCCTTTACCAGCTACCATAGGGCAGTACAACCTGGACAGATCACCAGTCTAACATGGAAGGAGAAGCATTTGCATTCACACCAAAGGGCAGTTTTGAATCACCAGTTAACCTAACCCCATAAGCTACATCTTTGGACTGTGGGAAGAAGCCAGAGTACACAGCCAGAGAGAACCCATGCACTACAGCAGTAAAAAGTGCCTAAAACAAGTTAAGTTGTATAGTACTATCTATCTTAATGTTCAAGCCTGAGTTTCAAACCATTTCAACATAGAAACAAAGCACATGCAGTCAGTTCTGCATGCTGTAAGTGAAACTGTCAAAAAAATAAGAGAAGACCCCTCCTAAAACCAGAGTGATGTCACCATGAAGCAAACTTTGACGGAGTCCCCCAATAACAGTGTGGTCCTCCTAAGTCACATTTGGGTGGTTAACACACACACACACTCAGATGCTATCCAGACTTGCACTTTGAAACAATGAAAAGGACCTACAAGCCACGGTCCATGTAAATCACATTACACCCAGGTGACTGCCAAACACACACACACACACACAGCATCCATAAAGAATGATGATAGATTAAATTATTAGTTCATTAAGTGGTACACTGGATTATATTTACCCTTTCAGGCTCTGGATGTTTCAGGTCCAGGTCATTGTTTGGAATGCAGTTTGGTTGTGGCTTTAGGCAGCTCACAGTCTTCTGAATCTGGCTTGTCTCAGTCTTCGTGTGTAACAGATAGAAAATGAAAATACAGTGCATTTTTGAAGAGGTTTTTGAAACATTAAAGAAACTCTATGAGAATGATAAGTTTCAAGCTAATGTCTTTAAAATATTCACTGTCATGTATAGAGAATATAGAGAAAAATAGTCTGTGTGATTTCTTTAATCTTTTTTAAGCCATTGCTAAAGGAGTAAAACAATCACCTGTAGCAGCAACGAACTATCACTAGGGCCCATTTATCCCCGAGGGACAAAATTTAAACTGAATCTAACTAAAGAGGTTAGAATCACATTAAACATCAATTACTGTTAAAATTTAGAAACCGAAAGCCATTTTTTATTTCTGCATACCTGCTGATATTTTTTTAGTGCTTTTAGAGGGCTCTGATGTGGCAGCAATCACAATTGCCTGTTTTCCATTAGTACCTACCCCGGTTTTTCCAGTAGGTTATAGTACCATGTAGTTTTTCAGTAACTACTGCACCAAGGTTCCAAGTGATCCAAAGTGATCAGAAAATTTGACATAGACAGACTGAATGCCAACAGGTGGCTGGTCAATGGTGTCACTCGATAAGTTTTGAGTGCGCCTCCTTCATGAAAATCCAAGCCATCATTTTTGAAACTCTGAAATGTTTGAAATGGCTACCAAAATTAACAGCATGATCCCTGAATTGAACACTAAAGTATAGACTGAGCAGCAGGCATTGTGTCACCTTGACATCCATGCTTGCTGTGGCATTTATATCACTGGATGCTCGGCTGCATTGCTATAGTGACCCCAGGCACAGTAGGTGATACTCAATTTCAATGGAAAACTAGATACCCTAAGTCACGTTAAGCCAATTTGAGTAGGTACAAATGTAAAAATGGCTTACGGTATGCAATTTATCAGTTCCAAAAAGTACAATTGTAGAAATACCTTGCATCTCCAGGGCCAATCCGAGTCACCATAATTATAGTCTATTTCTTCGCCTGGACTTATGTCTCTGCTTGCAAATAAGCATAGATGGGGCTTTCCATTGATATTTAATATTTTCATCTTAGCACTTGGACTGATGTGGTTGTCGTTGACAAGTCTGCCTAATGACCCATCTTCTTGAGATGCATCCACACTGTGGGGTTAGGCAAAAAAGTATTAGCTTAACTAGTTTTTGTTAGGAAGCTTTTTTTTCATAAATCAAAAGCAAAGTGTAATTTAATCTTAATCAAACTACACTGATATAATACGCACCACCAGAGTTTTCCATCAAACTTGAATTCAAACATGAACACCTTCAGGCTGTCATGATAAACTCTGTGTCTCCGCTCACATTCGTCTTTTGTTATGAGTTTACCTCTGTATTCCAAAAGGAAGTCTCCTTTTTGGAATGGAACAGTCGTGAAAATGCCCCGACCTGAATTGCAGAGGCATACCAAGTGAGTGACAAAAGACAAAGTGACAAACTCCAAATCTAATCCAAACTAAAGACCAACTTACCTTTGAAGGCATTTATGTAGTGGATATCAAGTCCCAGTTTGTCCCTTCCAGCAGAAACATGACAGACTGCATCCTCCCGTGGAGGAATGCGTCTCCTTCGCATGTTCTCCTGTACGTTTTGATTGCCTGTATTACCAAAGCATATAAAGTATTACGATTATCGTCATCATTGTCATCATCATCAGTAGTAGTAGAACTAGCAGTAGTGTAGTTTACAGCATAAACACAGCTGACTTATTCATAGTCCTAATTTATGCCTTCTTTTAAAATGTTAAAGGCCTAGTTCTCAAAATGGCGACATGTGACATTTCTGCAATGGCGACTGCAGAGAGTGATACAAGTACTGAGAAAGCTTAGGCATCAAAACTGTAAGAAGTTTTTTCTTCAGGCATATAAATAAATACACGATTAAATACACTTATACCCCTTGCTTTTATTTTAGGGCTGTTAGCAGAATGGACAGACATTGGACAAACTGCCCGAAATTAGATGACAGCGACATCAGGGATTTTGACTCAGACTGCGCTGGTTTAATTGTTAATCACGTTAGTCGCGATGTCGGCATTAACACGTTTAAGCCACATTAATGCTTTAACACCGAGTAAATCCTAACACGGGTTAGCCTGCTTTATCGCGTTGACGCGGTTAGTCATCAGCCCTATTTTATTTACTCAATGACAAACGCTGAGGCAGTTTTACTTCTTCAAAAACTAGCTAACAGTCCATAAAGCATATATTAAAGCAGTTTAATATAAGCCTGTGCACCTATAATTTCATATAGTATTAAAGTCATGGTGCATTTTACATTAAAAAAGGCTTACCTTTGTGCTTTTAATCAGTCTTCGTATTGCCGTCGACATGTACTTGTTAAAGGGCACGCGCGCGAAATCGTTTCCGGTAGGTACCGCCTATATATATAGCCTACCAATCACAATGACTTCCGGCCGTGTGTATTGAAAATGTGTATTAAATTGTAGTACTTACACACATCCACTCTAACTCGAAACGTCGCTGTGCAATAAACTGGAATACACAAAAATCAGGTGAGTGGTATAGGTGGACTTTTAAGAAAATCAGAAAATCTTTTAATTATAGTTTAATAAATGAATTTACACTACAGTTTAAGCAAATACAGGTCAAAAGATAAATAATGACCTCATAAGAAGTAGAAAAAATTATTATTTAGACACTTAAAAATGCATTTACAATTCATGTTTTAGGGGGACACAATACACAGCAAAAAGTCGAAATGTCCCTGTAGCCCAGGTACAGCGTCAGGTCAAATGTCCATCCATACCACATAGACGCACGCACACACACACACACACACACACACACACACGGGTGAGCAGATGCTCTGTCAGACAAAGGTGATCTTTGTCTCAAACTACTTGCCCCAAATGTTTTGATTCCTTTGGATCTACAAGAATCACATAACTCACTGCAGCAACGCTTCAATGTAATCAGTCATTTCTCCAAAATCTCAGACTGCACAATCAGTTGGAATAAATCAACCTCCTATCCTGGGGTATACAGTGGCTTGCAAAAGTATTCGGCCCCCTTGAACTTTCCCACATTTTGTCACATGACAGCCACAAACATGAATCAATTTTATTGGAATTCCACGTGAAAGACCAATACAAAGCAGTGTACACGTAAGAAGTGGAACGAAAATCATACATGATTCCAAACATTTTCTACAAATAAATAACTGAAAAGTGGGGTGTGCGTAATTATTCAGCCCCCTGAGTCAATACTTTGTAGAACCACCTTTTGCTGCAATTACAGCTGCCAGTCTTTTAGGGTATGTCTCTACCAGCTTTGCACATCTAGAGACTGAAATTCTTGCCCATTCTTCTTTGCAAAACAGATCCACAACTGCCCTGTGACAGCCTCAGAGGTTGTCTAAGAGAATATTGGGAGCAACAACACCATGAAGTCCAAAGAACACACCAGACAGGTCAGGGATAAAGTTATTGAGAAATTTAAAGCAGGCTTAGGCTACAAAAAGATTTCCCAAGCCTTGAACATCCCACGGAGCACTGTTCAAGCCATCATTCAGAAATGGAAGGAGTATGGCACAACTGTAAACCTACCAAGACAAGGCCGTCCACCTAAACTCACAGGCCGAACAAGGAGAGCGCTGATCAGAAATGCAGCCAAGAGGCCCATGGTGACTCTGGACGAACTGCAGAGATCTACAGCTCAGGTGGGGGAATCTGTCCATAGGACAACTATTAGTCGTGCACTGCACAAAGTTGGCCTTTATGGAAGAGTGGCAAGAAGAAAGCCATTGTTAACAGAAAACCATAAGAAGTCCCGTTTGCAGTTTGCCACAAGCCATGTGGGGGACACAGCAAACATGTGGAAGAAGGTGCTCTGGTCAGATGAGACCAAAATGGAACTTTTTGGACAAAATGCAAAACGCTATGTGTGGCGGAAAACTAACACTGCACATCAACCTGAACACACCATCCCCACTGTCAAATATGGTGGTGGCAGCATCATGCTCTGGGGGTGCTTCTCTTCAGCAGGGACAGGGAAGCTGGTCAGAGTTGATGGGAAGATGGATGGAGCCAAATACAGGGCAATCTTGGAAGAAAACCTCTTGGAGTCTGCAAAAGACTTGAGACTGGGGCGGAGGTTCACCTTCCAGCAGGACAACGACCCTAAACATAAAGCCAGGGCAACAATGGAATGGTTTAAAACAAAACATATCCATGTGTTAGAATGGCCCAGTCAAAGTCCAGATCTAAATCCAATCCAGAATCTGTGGCAAGATCTGAAAACTGCTGTTCACAAACGCTGTCCATCTAATCTGACTGAGCTGGAGCTGTTTTGCAAAGAAGAATGGGCAAGGATTTCAGTCTCTAGATGTGCAAAGCTGGTAGAGACATACCCTAAAAGACTGGCAGCTGTAATTGCAGCAAAAGGTGGTTCTACAAAGTATTGACTCAGGGGGCTGAATAATTACGCACACCCCACTTTTCAGTTATTTATTTGTAGAAAATGTTTGGAATCATGTATGATTTTCGTTCCACTTCTCACGTGTACACCACTTTGTATTGGTCTTTCACGTGGAATTCCAATAAAATTGATTCATGTTTGTGGCTGTAATGTGACAAAATGTGGGAAAGTTCAAGGGGGCCGAATACTTTTGCAAGACACTGTAGATCATCTCCATCACTTTGCTCCCTTGGTAACATTTGAAAAACCAGAAAAGGGAAAACACAGGAAGTCAGTCCTTATTGATCTAACTACTTCAAAGAAAACTGCAAATATCTTTAAACACTGGAAATCAAAATAATATTTGCATTTTAGTTACTGGATCAATCTTCTCAAAGAACACATGGCATTACAGAAAATACCTTCTTACCACAGAAACAATATAACTTCAATGAATGACAGTTCAATGACATTTAATGGGACTCTTTCTTTTTTTGGATTAGACACTGAGGACAAAAGCCACGCACACCTACAGTAAAAAAGAGCATTTCCCCTTGTGGGACTAATAAAGGTATATCAATCAATCAATCAATCAATCAATCACCCTGGACAGGTCGCCAGTCTGTCGCAGGGCTAACACACAGAGACAGACAACCATTCACACTCACATTCAGTCCCTCATTCACACCTATGGGCAATTTAGATTGATCAATTAACCTATCCTCACTAACAGCATGTTTTTGGACCGTGGGAGGAAGCCGGAATACCTGGAGGGAACCCACGCAAACTCCAGACAGAAAGACCCCGACCTTCTTGCTGTACGGCAACAGTGCTAACCACCGTGCTACCGTGCTGCCATTTTTTATTATTCTATTGTTTGTTATTGTTTATTATTATTGTTATTACTATCACTACACTCTCTCTCTCTCTGCTTACTAAGCAGTTGTTAGCTGGCACTACTATTACTATTGCTACCACTACTATCTGATAAAAAATAAGAATATTAATACGTATTTACAGCTTAGTTGTATACTTTTTAAATTCATCCGAGTCACCAGCCTCAGAAATCACAAGTTAACAGCAGCTCAGATTAGAGCCTAGGTAAATGCCACACAGAGCTCCAGTAGCAGACACATCTCTGCATGTTCAGAGGAGTCTGTATGAACCTTTATTGTCAAATAGCTGCTGAGAAACCACGACTAAGGAAAAGCAACAAGCAGAAGAGATTTGTTTGGACCAAGAAACACGAGGAATTAGACCATCTGTGCTTTGGTCTGATGAGTCCAAATCTGAGATCTTTGGTTCCACCTGTTGTGTCTTTGTGTGATGCAGAAAAGGTGAACGGATGGTCTCTACATACATGGTTCCCACTGTGAAGCATGGAGGAGGAGTGATGGTGTGTGTGTGTGTGTGCGTGCGTGTGTGTGTGTGTGGCCTGGGCCCCCTAACCCCCACACTGGGTGTGCCTACTGGGGTCAGCGGGGGAGCTGGCCCAAGGGAGGGGCCGCTTGCCCCTCCCTTTCTTCCCTCCCCATCCTCAGCTGCCTCCCTCTTCCCGCTCCACCACACCCACACACACACGCAGGGCTTGGGGTGCAGGTGTGTCACCAGGGTGCAGGGGAGGCACTCCCCCTCTGTCCCCTTCTGGCCGCCTGTGCCTCAATTTTATTCCGCAACCTAGACATCCACATTACTCACACTCTCATAACACATACATATAGGGCCTTGGGGGCGTCCAGAGGATGGTCTGTGTATTCAAACCCACCTCTGGCGCTGGTGCCCTACCCTCAATTTTAAATGCATATAGACACTTTTTTTCGGGAGGAGCAGTGCTGCTCTCTGGCAGGAAGCACCATGCCCTCCTGGGTTTTAAATGCACTTTAGAACAGCACGCAGCAACACTACATATGAGCGGGCGGAGGGAGGTTTGGGGTCTTCACTCACCCCCGTTCTGTTAACCGTCAGGGCTGGGGGGCTGGGAGGAGGTGCTGGCCGTCGGATTGGGGTCTGGGATGCGGGGCCTCCCTGCTACTGCAGATAAGGAGGTGGTCTGCTTTCCTCCACCCCAGAGAGAAGGGTTACACCTCCTGGGTCTGGGTACGCTTTGCCCCTGTGGGCGCGGGGGTACCGGGACCTGGGATATAGAGTATGTGTGGGGAGTGTGAATGTGTGTACAGTGTCTATCTGTGTCTGTCTCCACGTTGGGTGAGTGCCGAGTATTTGGTTGTGTATATGGGGGTGGGAATGCACGTTTGTGTCTGCGTGCGCCTGTTCGTCTGTGTCTATATGTCAGCTTGGGTCTTAGACTCCACCTCTCTGGGAACATCTCAGGCTCTCCGAGGTATGGAGGCCTGTCTTCCCTCACCACACTCCCTGCCGGTGGCTGATGCCCTCAGACGTTGGTGTGTTGGTGGTTCTTGGTGTCTGGGGCTGGGCGCTCATGTATGTACCGGCTCACTCCTGGTGGCCGATTGGCGGGGCCTGGCGCCTGTGGCCCGGCTGGGCCCCTTCCGGGGGGTGGGGTGCCCTCAGGCCTCTGGCCTCTGGGCCTGAGGCTCGGTCCTCTCTGGCACAGCTGGCTGCCAGTAGAGCCCGCGGGCACGTCACTGCAACCCCCTCTGGCCTCTGCTCCGTGGCTGCTGGGTGACCTCTCGTTTGGGGCTCTCCTCAGCTCTTCCCAGGAGGGTGGCACGGTTGCCCCCCTGGTGGTCCTCCTTGGGTCCTCGTATTCTGGGGCCTCTGGATGTCTGGGGCTGGATCTCCTCCATACCTGCTTCATGCCCTGGGGGACGGGGCTATGGCTCCCCACACTCCCTAGCAGATCGTTACATGGAGAAACCTTTTGAATACAAGCGTGCTGATCCACACAGGTGTTCACAGACACAAACTACACCTTTCTTGGCTGCTACCTCAAAGCACATTGTGCGCTCTTGATCTTGCGTGCTGCACAATAACATGTAATATTTAGTATCTACTGTTATCTACTGTTAGCTAGTTTATTGTGATGGTGCTGTATTTATTATGTTGCTCTTTCTTGTTTGTTTTCTCTTCTGTTTTTTCTTATCTCCATACAGGTGATCTAGGTGTTTTGTTTGTTTTGCTTTTTTTTCTTCCCCCCTTTCTCACCATCTCTTCTCCCCTCTATTTTTTTCTCCCCCTCTCTTTCTTTCATTCTTTCTCCCTGTCCTATCCCCCAGTCACGTCTGTCCCATCTGTAACAACCGAAAATCAAATAAATACATAATTTAAAAAAAAAAAAAAGAGTTCGCTTTTACTAGAACTAAGGGGCCGAGCTCCAACCCGAAACTATAATACCCCCTACACCAAACCGTAGACTTGGCACAATGCAGTCAGACAAATAGTTCTCCTGGCAGCTGCTGAATCCAGACTAGTCCATTGGAATTCCAGATGGAGAAGTGTGATTCATCAATCCAGAAAACATGTCTGCACTGCTCTAGAGCTCTGATGCTTTGCATTACGCTTGGTGATGTAATGCAGCTGCTTGGCCAGAGAAACCTGCTCCATGAAGCTCTCTATCCACTGTTATAGAGAGAATCTGAAGGCCATGTGAATTTTGGAGGTCTGTAGCCATTTAGAAGAAGAAGATAAGACTTTATTGATCCCACGATGGGGACATTTTTTGCGTTATCCTGCAGAAAGTTGGCGAGCTCTGCACACTGTGCTCCTCAGCGTCCATTGACCCCACTCTGTGCAGTCTACCACTGTCTGGCTGAGTTGCTGTCACTCCCAGTCACTTCCACTTTCTTATAATACCACTAACAGTTGTCTGTGGAATATTTAGTAGTGAGGAAATTTCATGACTGGGCTCAATGAACAGGTGGTATCAAGGAAGAATTTACTGAACTCCTGACAGTGACCTGTTTTTTCAAAAATGTTTGACGAAGCAGTCTGCATGCCTAGTTGCTTGATTTTATGGACCTGAGGTGACAAAAGTGATTATAACGCCAGAATTGAATGATTTGGATGGGTAAGTGAATACCTGAGGCAGGGCACACCTCAGGTTGCCAGTCTGTCACAAGGCTAACAAAATAGATTAATATAAATAACCTCAATGTTGGATTAAACCTTACATGCACGCCTCAGGTTGTTAGTAAAGTCGTGCTATATTACAGCCGTTACAGTCTTTCCACCTGTATGTCTCAAACAGTTTGTCAAACACTGTCAAAATTCTAAAAACATTACAGAGTTTTTTAAATGTTTTTAACTTTTAAAAAGTTTGGTTAACAACTCAACGCCAAAGTTTGTGTAGATGAATATTATTTTGTTACACTATTACACCATCTATTACAGTAAAGATTTCCTTTGATTCGTCAGAGGAAGTTAAATACCTTGAATCATCTAGCAGAATCATGCTGATGCTTTGTCAATCCACAATTTAGAGATTCTACCAACTTTTATCACCAAACAGATGAATTCTATGGATCAGAAGAAGTCTTTTAATGAATTACCTAAAGGATTGTGTCTCTGACTTTTTGATTTGTCGTAATGCTTACCCTGCCACTCCCTTTGGCTTTCACTTGGTTTTCACATTTTTCTGTGTTAACGTCATCACACAGTGTTTTATTGCATCGTTTGAGTGAGTTTTGTTATAACACTTCAGGATTCCACAGTTTAGTATTTTATATTTGTGCATTTGCATGCATTTGTTCCTTTTTTGTTCTATTAACAATTAAGAAGTTTTTACAATTATAGCTCTTAATGAGCAAACACTTGACTTCAGCTGTCATCCATCTTACAATTAGGCAGTATCACAGAGCTGCAAGTGTGGAAATGTTTCAACTAATAACTGTGCTAACTGCACTTTGTGTCTGCCCTATGCTGTCATCTTCAAGCCCACAACATCCTAATGATGAATCCTTAAAATACTAATGTGTGAGAATGCTTTCGCAGCAATAATAGTACAACAGAAATATATTTCCATCCTCTCTTTTGTAAAAATGTTCAGACCAAACAAAAGCATGGAATATCATTATACCAATACTTTGTGTTCCAGTTGGGGGCATTGTACAAGAGTGCCTACAACCTCCTCTTTAAATGAAATCATTCGTACGCTGACGATGACGATTGTGTTTTACACTTTCCTTCCTGCCTTCATTTATGGAGTTGAGCAGAAGTAGATAAACAGTTTGCTTCCCCTGTGTCCCGACATCAATCATTCATTTCAAGGGTTAAAAGCACAAAGTCAATGACAGGAGAAATTCTCTCTCCATTATTGGCTCAGAGGTGCATAGTGAATGCTTAAGCAATGAAGCCAAGCATAAAGATGATTACTGCACTACTACAGGCCCCTGTATGGCCACATTGTTCTAATTACAAATTCTTCTTCTCTTAGTAGCTGAGAGATTAACTGAAGATGACTGTCAGACTGTGTGCAGAGTGGATTTCTTCCTCTCTCTCTGCCATTGCTCAGTGTTATAATGACACATAGTCTGAAAAGATTATTTGTGCTGACAAAAGGCCTCCATTGACACTCCTTTATTCCTTATATCTCTTTCAGGGAATCAGAGAGACAAATGTAACACCTTCAGTATTGAAAACACATAAGTCTTGTTTTAAGAGGCTTGTGCCTCAGACAAAGGCCGAGGCTTTTATTTATTACCTCAATCTTTGTTTGGTTAGCTATGTCTTCAGCAAAATAATAGTTTTATAGATTGGCACTGATACATGTTTTAATCAGTGATAAAGTGATGAAAAGCTGCAGAGGGAACACAGAGCCCTGCTAGGCTCTAGTGCTGGTCGCTGCACTTTTCTTAACTATAGAATTCAATTCCCTCTGCAACTCGTGTTTTGTATGATAACAGTACAATATACCATTTGCACTGTAAAAGCAGACTAAACTTTTCAGTTTGCTGATTTTACAAGCCAAATCTGCACTGCAAAGTTTTTTATTTATCTGGTTAAATATTATAGTGCAAGTTAACTAACAGACACATTCATGTATTAGTTGCAGCGCCACAGCAAAGTCTTTGTCTTGCAAGGATCTCATCATACAAAATCATAAATCTTAAATGGACTGGATTTAGAGTTTTATTGCAAACTCTGTGCACAACACAATATGTAGAATAGACACCACAAACAAATGAAACACAATGTGAAGAGCTGAACCTTTGAATACTCAGAACAGAAGAACGACAACAGCAACAACAATGATGGGGAAACGCACTTTAACTCTTCGCTGGTTGTGCTTTCAGTATTATGGATTATCTACATATTATAGCTGTGTGCTGTCACCAGGGGGCTCTGTCAAAAACATGTGACTGTGGTCAAGTCTGTTGCTGGTCCTTCAGTGCGACACAGAGATAAAGTTTTACTGCACAATAGTTATGACACAAAAAGATGTTTTTTTTTAAATATATATATATATCTCAACCTCATGGTCAACTCCACTACTACCCACTTTATGTTCAAACCCACATTTTAATAAATCAGTGTTCAACTTACAGGAAGTGTAAGTAAATGGTAAATGGAGTGGTTCTTATCTGATTCAGAGAGGTGGCAGAGGGAGACATACACACTGTGGAGTAGAGAAATCATTGTGAAGTTACACTGTGGGCTTCTTTGTGTAAACTGTATTATGTTATAAATCCCCTCTGAAATATGTATGCATGTATTACTGCAATACTGAAACACATATGTGTATATAGCTGTAGGGGAGTGTGTAGCCAAGCCAAGCCAGTGCTATGTATACAGCAATTTAAAAACAGCAACCACTGACCACAGTGCTGAACATGGGAATAAAAATACAGTAGAATAAAATAAAAATGAAATAAATAAAAAAAATTCTAAATAAATAGAATCAAAGTTATAACAAAAATCACCAAAGCCAGACAGAAGAGGTTGGTCTTAAGATAAATCAGCAGTGTGGAGGCCTCTCTAGTGTGTAACGGCACCATGAAGAATCTGGATCTCTGCCGTGTCCTCGTTCAGGAGCAGCCGGTCAGCTGATCTGACCAACCGGGAACAGAAGCTCAGGTGTCACAGCTCAAAGGGATCGGGTTGGCAAGGCTGTTCAGTGACTTGTAAACAATTTTAAAATAAATTCTAAAGTTATCCACTGAGCACTGAACTGGACCAGTATGCTTCCTTTTCTGTGTAGCAGTTCACAGCTGTGTGGCTAACACCACTACAAAGTAATCTACCCGAGTAATGATAAAGGCATGGATTACTATTTTAGAATGATCTGACAACATGTTTTTTGTCTCAGTTCAAAGAAGCTGTGTGTTACCATCGCACTGATCTATCACATCACTGTCCATCCTAAAATCCAGCTTTGTGACATTAAATGGTGACAGGCTTTAAACAGTGTGGAAGAGGCTCCCTGTGTACAGGAGAGCACCCACCAGTGACAGCACAGTCACCTCTTTCTTGTTTTAATTCAAATTCAGGAACTTTGGAGCCATTCATGCTTTTAGTTCTCAGTTAAAGTCTGTATGGAGTCAGCATCCTTCTGTTTTAAAGGCACATAAACCAGTGAGAAACACCTCATGTAACGTTGCAACATCAGAGCACATAGCCATGATGGTCTGAGGAAATAAAACATCTGTGAATCAGGAGGACGTTTTGTGTTTTATGTTTCAAAGTAAAAATGACCCTGGGTGAGGCAACATTTACTCATACACGAGGCACTGATTCTGCTTTTTTAGCCAGATGAAGAGTCCTGATTTTAAGCTTAATCTTTGATACAGAAATCACTTTTTGTCTGCATGAAGCCTTTTTTGCACTTCAGTTAACTCAGAGCGATCTCCAGGCTCTGCACCTTTCAGAATTACTGCCACTATTGTCTTGTGTGGAGAGGGAAACATCAATCTTTTCTTTAATAGTGTCTCATTCATTCACATGCCATCAACACAAAATGAAGCCGTAATTACTGGCCTTAATTGATGTGGCTTTACCACCTAAGATGATACTTCAGAGCTTTCTTCCCTTTCACTGTATAGGGCCCACTGCTGTTGTTTGCACTATATTTCTGCAGCTATTGATCACTATTATGGTAAATCCAATGGCCACAATGGAACTCTGTCAGCAAAATGCAGGTTAATTATCTCAGGGTCAACCACTTTGGAGTCTTTACAAAGAATTAGCTATTCTCTTTACACCTAACAATAAATGCAAATAGAAATTATTATCAGAGCCCTTTTATTTTGCTAATAAGGGGGCAGGTTGCTTTTTGTCTGGAGTATATTTGTAAAGTTTTCATTTATCTGTTATTCTGTTGTTGTTTTTCTCTCATGTTAATGTTTTTTTTTCTTATAATTCATGCCTGTTACATGCAACACTGTTTCCCCCCAAACGTTGTAACATTGTGTAAAACATTGATAAAAAAAAATGAAAAAGGAGGATCAGTCAAAGTAATCTAAAACCTGTTTTCCTGATCAAACATCTTACAAATAAATATAAATAAATAAATATGTTAATTATGATAATATTACTAACATATTACTAACATTTCACAATGTTGTTAAAGGAGTGTACGCTGCACCACAGAGGTAAATGTTAGAGTTTGATGTCGTCTAACCATATTACACTTTTCCAAGTGTCATCACAATAATTTAGGCCTGAAATGATTAAACCTGAATATGGGGATTGTTGACCAGGAGTACCTAACTGGCACTGTGGGACTTGAAACTGTAATGGCTTATTGTGTTAACAGTGGTTTTCTTGGTGACTGTGGGCCCAGCAGTTATGACATCATTACCATTTTTTCTTGTGTAGAGTAAATTTATTTTACTTCCAGTGAATAATTGCACTAGTTGTCATTTTCTCCCCATGTTGCTGATATACTTGTAGCCAGTTCCAGTCTTGGTGATTTTACATGATGGTTAGTTTGAAGATTACACAAATTCAGGGGCCAGGTGTAATTAACTGTGAATGCTCACTTAGTAACTGTTCATTTTTAAGTTGTTACAGACGAAAATTTTGTGTAATATACTAATTTAAAATCTTGCTTTAGGGATTACCCATTTAAAGCTTTGTTTGATTAGATGTTGTTACGCACAGTGTTTTTCTGCAGGCTAACCTGTGTACTTTATCTAATGACAAACCTTTAAATAACGACTAATTTTCAATTCAATTCAATTCGATTCAATTTTATTTATACAGCACCAAATCACAACAACAGTCACCTCAAGGTGCTTTATATTGTAAGGTAGACCCTACAATAATACATGCAGAGAGAAACCCAACAATCATATGACCCCCTATGAGCAAGCAGTTTGGTGACAGTGGGAAGGAAAAACTCCCTTTTAACAGGAAGAAACCTCCGGCAGAACCAGGCTCAGGGAGGGGCGGGGCCATCTGCTGTGATTGGTTGGGGTGAGAGAAGGAAGACAGAATAAAGACATGCTGTGGAAGAGAGACAGAGATTAATAACAGATATGATTCGATGCAGCAGCCTACGCCTATTGCAGCATATCTAAGGGAGGATTCAGGGTCACCTGGTCCAGCCCTAACTATATGCTTTAGCAAAAAGGAAAGTTTGAAGCCTAATCTTAAAAGTAGAGATAGTGTCTGTCTCCTGAATCCAAACTGGAAGCTGGTTCCACAGAAGAGGGGCCTGAAAACTGAAGGCTCTGCCTCCCATTCTACTTTTAAATACTCTAGGAACAACAAGTAAGCCTGCAGTGTGAGAGTGAAGTGCTCTAATAGGGTGATATGGTACTACAAGGTCATTAAGATAAGATGGGGCCTGATTATTTAAGACCTTGTATGTGAGGAGCAGGATTTTGAATTCTGGATTTAACAGGAAGACATGTCCTGGTCAAAAATGACTCCAAGGTCATTTTTGACCAGGACAAAAATGACCTTGGTAAGAATCTTGGCCTCCAGATTCTTACCTGGAGGCCAAGGTAATGCCATCCAGAGTAAGAATCTGGTTAGATACCATATTTCTAAGGTTTTCAGGGCCGAGTACAATAACCTCAGTTTGATCTGAATTTAGAAGCAGAAAGTTAGCGGCCATCCAGGTCTTTATGTCTTTAAGACATTCCTGCAGTTTAACTAATTGGTGTGTGTTATCTGGCTTCATGGACAGATAGAGCTGCGTGTCATCAGCATAGCAGTGAAAATGTATGCTATGTCTTCTAATGATACTGCCTAAGGGAAGCATGTATAATGTAAACAGAATTGGTCCTAGCACTGAACCCTGTGGAACACCATAACTAACCTTAGTGTGTGAAGAGGACTCTTCATTTACATGCACAAATTGGAGTCTATTAGATAGATATGATACAAACCACTGCAGCGCAGTACCTGTAATACCTACAGCGTGCTCTAATTGCTCTAATAGGATATTATGGTCGACAGTATTGAACAGTGCACTGAGGTCTAGCAGGACAAGCACAGAGATGAGTCCACTGTCAGAGGCCATAAGAAGATCATTTGTAACCTTCACTAAAGCTGTTTCTGTGCTGTGATGAGCTCTGAAACCTGACTGAAACTCTTCAAATAAGCCATTCCTTTGCAGATGATCTGTTAGCTGTTTGACAACTACTCTTTCAAGGATGTTTGATATGAAAGGAAGGTTGGAGATTGGCCTATAATTAGCTAAGACTGCTGGGTCTAGAGATGCTTTTTAAGTAAAGGTTTACCTACAGCCAGCTTGAAGGCCTGTGGTACATAGCTAAATAAGATTACACTTGTTTCATAGTGTAATCTTAACATGCTTTATCTGAAGCAACCTTTCTGCTGAAGCTGTTAGGGTGCCTGGGTCGTCGACCCAGATTTTTCTGTTTTGCATTATTATTGAACTTTGATTTTGATATTATTTATCATTTCTAGTCTTTTGGCTTCTTTGTTAGTGCTCTGGTTTCTGTCTGTGTTCTTTAGTTGCTCTGTCTCCCCTTGTCAAGTCCGTGTCTCTGTGTTATGTTTCCTGTTTTAATAAAGCTATTTTGACTGCACTATTTCGCCTGCGTGAGTCTGCACTTTGCATCCTCCTTACCACACTCCTGCCTGCACACAGCCTACACATGACAGAAGCACCTGCAGATTCTATTTATAATATTTACTCATTGTGTCTTTATGGATTTAATAGCTTTACTGTAAGCAGTGCAGCTGCAGAAAGATAACACCTAAGCTAATAGCTTAGCCCATGCAGTCTGTGTGGGCAAAGGTAGCTTAGCTGCTGCCCAGCAGATTGTCCTGAGCCAACCGCATCCGGTTGATGGTGGGGAGTTGGCTGTGTTTGTGGTACAGTATCACTTCCTGTTTCTGTTACGACACACAGGGGTCTTTTTGGTTACCTTACCTGTGTATTCAATTTTATAAATACCGTCTTATTTCTATGGACGAGGATTAGAGCCACTGGAAAGAGAAAAAAATGAGAACATCCTATTCTCCGAATTTTGAGATTAAAGTCAGAATTCTGAAAAAAAAAAGTCTGACGTTTTTCTCAGATTCTGGGGGGAAAAAAAGTCATCCCAGGTTTTTTCCCCAGTGGCTCTAATCCTCACACCAGCCTATCAGTCAACCAAAGACCCAACAGAGCCTTACACAGAGTTTCTGTCTGATCTCTCAGACTTTTTATCTGATTTAGTGCTCAGCTCAGATAAAATAATTATCTTATCTTAAAAGCTTCATATCACACCAACAAAAAGTTTGCTACCACACTGCAGGCTTACTTATTGATTCTAGGATATTTAAAAGTAGGAGGGAGGCAGAGCCTTCAGCTTTCAGACCCTTTTGGTGGAACCAGCTCCCAGTTTGGGTTCGGGAGGAAGACACCCTCTCTATTTTTAAGCTTAATCTTAAAATTTTCCATTTCAATAAAAGTGGAATAGGGTTGGATCAGGTTATCCTGATAGGCCTTGGCTGCTGGGGGATTCCCATAATGAGTGTTTCTTCTCCGCTTGCCTCTTTTTACTATTTGTGTTCATACACCTCTTTGAATTTAATCATTCGTTATTGTTGACCTGTGGCTGTCTTCCAAAGTATGTCTTTATCCTGTCTTTGTCCCGTCAGGAACGTCTTTCATGATTAAGAACTCCATCTGTTGAAATAATAGACTGCTCATTTCTTTGTAGGTAGTTAAAATTATTAACTCAGCAGGGGATCAAACACTCATACTGTTCCCATGTATGCATGACTAAAACAGTGTTACATTTCGAGTGAATGTGCACATATCAGGCTTAAAAAAACGTTCTTTTATGTTATATTTCATGTTCATGTCAGACGTTTTACTGGGTTGGGATAAATAAGAAGGTACAGACACGTATTGATGGAAGGAACCTCAGTTAATGGAATTGATTGTGAAAATAGTGTTTGCTTTCTGCAGGAACTCCAGTGAATCGGATTCCTATCATGGCCAAGCAGGTGTTGGATCTCTACATGCTCTACAAGCTTGTTACAGAAAAAGGCGGCTTAGTGGAAGTCATCAATAAGAAAATATGGCGGGAGATCACCAAAGGCCTTAACCTCCCTACCTCTATTACCAGTGCAGCTTTCACTCTCCGAACACAGTGAGTATAAGAACAGCTCACCGGTCATCTGGGAACTCTGGATGACCAATTCATTATATTTTTTGCTTATTTTAACAAGTGAATTTTAGATTTATTGTGTATTTTTTATTTTCCTTAATTGCAAAGAAAGAGCTGGGTGTCATAACATAAAAACATAAAAGGATTATTTGGTCATAAATGTGATATACACTGTTGCCTCAACAAGAATATTCATTCATATTCAATTCAAAATTATTTTTATCTACTTAATCACCTCTTCTCACTTTTCCTCTATAAAACTTTGTCTTTGCAATCAAAATATAGTCAATATGACGTCTTTTTAAAATCAAATATGTTAAATTCAGAGATTATTTTAGATTAGTGGATCCTTAATGTCCCACTTACTCCCCCCTCCGGTCCCTGTCTCACACACACACAAACACACAAATACACACACAGCTGTGTGTGTGTGTGTCAATTTTAGCACTCTGTATCACTGTAAAAATAAAAGGACATCAGGCCCTTAAGCTTCTCTCAGATGTAATGCGAGGTAAGACGAGGGGACTTCAATCTCATTCAGTCCCACCTTTCTCAACAACTGAAAATATGTGACATTAAAACAAAAACAAATTTTAAAAAAAGTCACAAAAAATCAGGAAATCATTAGCATCTGTTTTGCAGGTATATGAAGTACCTCTACCCATATGAATGTGAAAAGCGGGGATTGAGCTCCCCTGGCGAGCTTCAGGCAGCTATTGACAGCAACCGCCGCGAAGGCCGAAGGCAGAGTTATGGCTCAGCCATCTTGAACTGCTCCCTTGTGGGAAGCCAAAGCCTTCTGTCCTCACCAAAGATACAGATGTCCCACCTACCCATTCCTACTCACAACAGTGGCCAAATCTCCCAGGGTCCTGTGATCAAGAAAGGTAAGAGACAACAGCAAGGTATAAGATGGTAACTAGATTTTACCATCATTTTATTTCCTGCTTTCTACTGCATTGTTTATTCAACATGAGTTATAGCTCAAGGACCTGATGTCGCTGTTTTTTCATGTGCTCTTTTCCTAATTTGTTATGCTATGATGTTTATCTCTCTTATATGCACATCTGTCTGGATCACAGTCATAGACCTGGTGTTGTTGCTTGACACAACCCCCACCCAGCACACACACACAAAAACACAAAATAAAAATCAACTTGTGAGTATTATATTATATATTTATTGAGAGGGATCAGCTCAAAGTGTTGCCATAAAGGAGAAACTCTTGTCCTTTCATTAGGCTCCAAGAAAGCATGCTACATACTTTGCTCCAGTTGAAATGCCAACGCAACCACAACCACAGAAAATTACTGTGAATCCACTGGGTTTGATTCATAAATCACGCCAACACTTAGGCTACCTTCTCAAACAGCATCAGGAATCATCAGTGATGTCACTTGCCCTTAAAGCAAACCTTGATACTTCATAACTTCTTACTGGATTTCTCGACACATGCTCTGAAACCTCGACACAGTGCGTCGCATCTCTAGCTCTTTCTGTTTGCCCTGCCTCTGATGCCCCTGGAAACGTATCACGTGTTTTGCCTACGCAGATTCCTGGATTCCCTGGTGTGTGGTGAACCAGCCGTTACTTGAGAGAGTGATGTGTGAATATATTCACTGTAAATAAACGTACTGAACTTTGCGTTTATTTACAGTGTTTTTCTGCTTTCCAGCTTCCCTCTGTCACTGATATTTCAGATTTCATCTGTAAGTCAAAACCTTTTACTTGTCAGCTAGACCCCATTCCTACAGTTTAGGTCAAGGCCTGTCTCTCTGCTTCCCCTCATATCTGCTATCATCTACTCTTCACTTACCACTGGAACTGTTCCTGCCATCTTCAAAGTTGCTGTCATCACCTCAATACTGAAAAAAACAGGCTTAGATCCCAATAATTTTGATAATTTACCATATCTATCAAGAATTCTCAAAAAGGTAGTTGCCACACAACTCCACTCGTACTTAACTAACAATAATTTATATTAACAGTTCCAGTCTGGTTTTCGCCCCTTCCATAGCACTGAAACAGCGCTAATAAAAATAACCAATGATCTTCTCGTGGCAGCTGACTCTGGTTTACTCTCCATTCTTATTCTTCTCGATCTAAGTGCTGCTTTTCATACTATCTCTCACTCAATTCTCCTCAGTAGGCTAGCCTCCATCGGTCTCTCCCATATCCCACTAGCCTGGTTTAAATCATACTTGTCTGATCGCACTCAGTTTATTCTACTTAAATCCTTCACTTCTCAGCCCTTTCCTCTGGTCGCAGGCGTGCCCCATGGATCTGTCCTGGGGCCTCTTCTTTTCATTATCTACCTTCTTCCGCTTGGACACATTTTTCGTAAATACAATATTCAGTTTCACTGTTATGCTGATGACACCCAGCTTTATCTGTCCACTAAACCTGATTCTGTTCTCCCCCCGACCTCCCTCGCCCTCTGTTTAGCCGAACTAAATTCATGGTTCTCTTCCAATTTTCTCAAACTCAATGGTAACAAATCTGAGCTTCTCCTGGTCGGCACCAAACAAACACTATCCACAACTAATAGCTTTTCTATTACAATCAATAACTCCAAGAATTTCCCCATGTGTGAAAAGTCTGGGTGTCATCCTCGATAGTACTCTATTTTTTAACTCACACATCAATAACGTCACTCGGTCTGCATATTTCCAACTCCGTAACATTATTCGTCTCCGTCCTTTTCTCTCCCCACATGCCACTGCCATTCTTGTTCATAGCCTGGTCACCTCCCGGATCGATTACTGCAACTTCTTTTTGGTCTTAGTCAAAAATCTATCCATCAGCTTCATTGTGTCCAGAACTCTGCTGCTCGTATTATCACCAGGACCCCTTCTATGCAACACTCGTAACACTCGATGGACTTCCTGATATAACTCATAAGATCCGCCTCTCTCTCTCTGCGTGTTGACCAGACCAAGGAAGAAAGCTTATATTTGTTTGAAGAACTACTTACTCCACTGGTTCTGGGTCACCCCTACCATTTCCTGATCCTCCATCCTCATCTCCAGACCCATCTGTTCTTCCCATTTAACACAATCTGGCTGAAGTACTTTGAAAGGCTTTAGCACTATCTCTCCCCCCTCATAGAACATATGACTGTGCCATAGGCCTCCTTCCCAGTGCTTCACTTTCCACCAGACAGCTGTATAGCTTGTCTAAACCTGAATGGAGGGTGGGCGATGAAAAAATACTCATTAGCTGCAGGCATCATCTTCCTCTACCCTAGGTTCTTGTTTTTTAGTTGTCAAGAAGAAAGACAAAGCCCTGCAGCCCTGTATTGACTTCTTCAGGTTGAACAAAATAACTGTTAAAAAAATATACACTGCCTCTACTGGCATTTCCTTTCAAGCTGTTACAGGGAGCCACCATTTTCATCAAACTAGAACTTTGCAATGCCTATCATCTGGTGTGGATTAGGGAGGTGGACGAATGGAAGACAGCCTTAACATCCACCTGGGCCACTTTGAGCATCTGGTAATGCTAACACTGTGTTTCAGGCCCTGGTGAACAATGTCCTCCAGAATTTCATTAACCATTTAGTTTTTGTCTATGTAGACAAAATCCTGATCTTCTCCTGGTCCCTCCAAGAGCACGACTCCCATATCCTGAGTGCCTCCTTAAAAACAAACTGGTTAAGTGAGAGAAGTACAAATTTCACATTGACACAGTTTCTTTCTTCCGGTACATTGTTGAGAAGGAACACCTCAAACCTGAACCAGCTAAGGTTCAAGTAGTGATCGACTGGCCAGTTCCGGTTAACAGAAAATAGCTAGAAAAGTTGCATCTGTTTCGGTTTGTGAGCAGGGTTCCATGACGTAAATAAGTCTTTATATGGCTTAGTGTTTCATGTCCTCTTTAAAGCCTCTACCTACACCACTCACCCATAGTCCCATATAGCTCTTGACTTTTGTCACTGGTCAACTCCCCTAGGTAAATAACACAGCAGTACTTACCACTATTGATCACTTCTCCAAGGATGCTCACTTTGTTGCTCTGCCCAAGTTTCCCTCTGCATTAAAGATCATGCAACTCCTCCCTGACCATGTTTTCCAGCTTCCCTCTGGACATAGTGTCTGACTGCAGAATACTTCTGCATTCGCTTCACAAGTCTGATGAGAGTTCTGCACTGCACTCAATGCCAAGGTCAGTCTGTTTTCTGGCTTTATCCTCAGACGAACAGCTAAGCAGCAAATCAGGTATTGGAGGCCGCCCTGTGCTGCATTGCTTCTTCTAATCAGTCCACTTAGAGCTCCCAGCTGGCCTGAATAGAATATGCCCATACCACGCCTTCTTCATCAACCGGACTATGTCCCTATGAGTCATCTCTCGGATACCAGCCTCCACTCTTTTCATCTGGTGAAGGTGAGCACTCAGTCCAACGGCATCTCCACAGATGCCGCTGCCTCTTGAAAGCCACCTGTGCCACCAGGAACAAAATAAGCACCTAACCGATCGCAGCAGAATCCCAGCACCCATCTACTGTGCTGGTCCAAAGGTTTGGCTTTCCACTCATGGTTTTACCCGTCTTTTCAAAATACAAAAGACTGCCCCCTAAATTTATTGGGCCTTTAGAGTTAGATTCCATGGTTAACCATGTGTCTGCCCATCTCAAGTTACCCCAGAACATAGAAATCCACAAAGTCTTTCATGATTCCCAATTAAAATTTGTTTTCTCCAGTCCGTTGTGCCCATCCTTCAGACCACCACCACCAGCAGAGTAATTGATGGGCAACCTGCCTTCTCAATTACATGGATTATGGATTTCAGACACCATGGGAGAGGCATCCATGGAATGGAAGGGATACAGCTCAGCTCAGTCCTGGCTTCCGCAGGCCCCAGTTCTGGATAAAAACATGATTAGGAAGTTCCACTGCCGGCGCGGTGTGTACTGTCATGGTCCCTCAGTTCTCCCTGATTGATTTCTTTGGGTTTGTTTTATATCTGTCTCTATGGTTCAGGTTTCTCTCTCTCCTCTGTCTGTGTTTGTTGCTGTCTGTGTGCATGGGTGAGACTCGGTTCCCACCTTTGGCCTGACACACCTGTGGCAGTCACCCTCCTGATCCCAATGATCTTATTAGCAGCCACTACTTAAAGTAGTGGATGGCTGCCATTCTTTGCTGTATGTTGAACTACACAGTTAAACTGTGGCTCTTTCTCCTCCATGTGTTTGTCCTGCATTTGATTCCCTTAGAAACTTCCCCTGTGTTTGTCCTACGCAGATTCCTGGATTCCCTTCCCTGATGTGGTGAGCCAAATCCTGACTTGAGAAAGAGATTTTTTTTTGAAGATCACTGGATGTCCCTTCCTCCCTGGACCCCTGGAGCACTATTCCCCTTTTGGATAGTGTTGTTGTGTAAATATATGCACTGTAAATGAACGCACTGAATTTTGACCTTCCGAGTCATGCACTTGAGTCCAACCTGCTCTTTTGGGCTGCAACTCCATATTTACAATAGCTTTACAATATTACTGGGCCATAGTGGGCAGGGACATTCACATGCCTTTGCTGGTTGTACTGCCCGATGACCCGCCCCACCTTTTTAACTACAGTCACTGCGGTTCACAACATATCACCATACACATGGAGCCTTGGGGGGCAGGTTCATTACCCAGGGGTTGGTGGGTGGGGCTGCTGCAGTATTCACCCATTCACTGCTATGTGCATCTTAGACATTGGTACTCTTGGAGGTCGAGATGTCCTGGATCTTTGTCTGTGTGCCTCTGGCTCCGTGGGTGGGGGGTTATTGTTGCTTCCAACACTTTCTCACACGCCACAAGAAGATTGTTGATTTGTGTATCTGTGCATTTTCATCGTTTTCTTTTCCAGGTACTGTGTTTTTTTTCTTTCTTTGTTTTGTTCTTACAGGTGCAGCAGTCGGTGATACATCGTGTTTTCCTATTTGTCTCAATCCTTTCATTTTATTTTTCCCCGTTTTTTTCTGCCTGTCAGTTTTATACTACACATACACTGTAATGACTGATACAACACTAAAAATACTTTTTCACTACACTTCTTTGCAGACTGCTCGTGGGCTATGTGCTGCATGGCTTTCTTGTGATATTCTGCCACATAATGCAAAGCCCAAAACTTTTACTTAAATATACTTCAGTAAATAGAAACAAACAAATACAAATGTGTCAGATTGTTGTAAATTCATTTATAATGTAAATCCACTGAAGAAAGAAAGGGAAACAATGTATAAAATATGAAATTTTTGTTCTTTATGTGAGGAACCAAAAAGGATATATTTATAGATCACATTTTTTAATAAGAACTATTGTGTCACATCATTTATGTGTTAAAATGAAATCCCTCTAATATCAGACTGATTGTTGGACAGGTGATTAGAGGAGCCTGTTTTTATGAGTATGTATATTAATGTAAATATTGTATAAGAGCAGGGACAGATAATATTGGCTTTTTTTGTTTGTTTTTTCCTCCAGAGGAACCCATGATTGCCAGCTGCCTGTCCAGGCAGGTGGCTCTCCCCATGTCTCCCAGCAGCCATCCTGCTGCAGCCATGGCCGTCCAGACAGCCGCTCTGGAACAGCTGAGAGAGAAACTGGACAGTGGCGAGCCGCCACAAAAGAAGATGATGATAGAGCAGCAGAGGATCATGCAGCATGCCCTGCAGCAAAACCTGCTGGCAATGGCCTCCCAGCTACCCCTCAACATCAAACTTAACAACAGAGGTAAAAACAGTCATTTAAGGTTTAAGTGCATGCTCTTTGGTTGGTGTTGTATGTGAATCTTTGTCATTTCTTCATTTCATTTTCCAGTTAAAACCAGTTTAAGTAAAGTCTTTAATTTCACAATGTAAACTTCTAAATTTCCAAAACAGTGTTGAGGGCATGACCTCTGTATCCTGTAGCCCTGTCACAGCCGTCTCTTTGCATGGCTTTGGCAATGAAACTTCTAAGGACACTAAAAAGGGTCAATTAGGAGAAAGTCTTCAGATGCTCGTGGATATAATACTATCTAACGTAATCTGGTGTCCACTGAAGCCTCTGCAAGAACCTAAATGGACAAAGAAATAGATTTTCCTATAGCTTAGCACTGTTGCAGCCTGTGTTCCTTTTATTGTCGCAAAGAAATCCTACAATTAGATGTTTTAGTTGTGTAGGCCGTTCCTTACCATTCACACTAATTTTGTGTACTAAGAAGGTTTTTCTTCTATAGTCTTGTTCATTCTGTTTCACTTAACATAGTTAAATGTGCTGTTTAAGCTCCTACTTCATCATCTGCTCAGTGCTTCATGATCACGTTTAAATTTGTCATTTTACAAAATCCTGATACAATCTGAAGTATTTTAGTAATAAAGTGTTTAACATGGAGCAGGGTTGTACTCAGATGGTGTTGCTGTTAAAGGTGTTTTGTGGCACTACGAGGTGAAGCAGCCCCAAACAAACACATTTATTAACATTTGTCAGGAATGATAGAGTCCAGCTGTTTTAGGACATTTCTGAACCTTGAACACAGAGACACGGTAAGAGGTGGTTAGCATGAATTAACATTTCACATAACAGATGTCCATTCAGATGGGAATTTAACTATTATTACTAATACAGTATGATCTGGGACTAAATATGTTCACTTTATGTTTGTATAAACATATTTAAGGCTGATTTGAGTGTAAATCTGAGCCTGACTCAAAAATGTGTCACAAACAGCAAACGGTCACTGTGAAATACCTGAACCACTAACATGCACAGAATTCATCATGTAACATGTCATTAAAGACTCGTCAGACTCAGAGATGTTTTTTTCATGCTGATCATGAGTGAGTACGCCCTTATGCCGGCGCTTTGACTGCAGCCAGCACAGCTCATGAAAATCCATAAGTCACATATGACTTAATGATAGCGGTTAAAGGAAGAATGAGAGGCCCAGCCACTCAAGTGTGATATCATTTCTGTGTGCACCAGTGCCTCGCACATATTAGTCATAATAGCTGCCTTGAATTTGATAGGTGATGGAAGAATGAGGTTAATTCCCACACTGGCCATCCAGCTCTGTCAAAAACAAACCCTGTTATTTAAGATTACACTGAAAAACTATTATTATTGTCTCTTAAATGGATAAATTTGTGTTTACAGATGTTTTAGTGCAGCAGCCACCAGCTGAGATCACTGTGTGCACGGCTCGTCTGTTCTCTTAGGATGATTTTGTTCAGTTAAAAGTTTATTTTATTTGCTTTCAGGTTTTGTTTTAGAGTACTATTGACACGCTATGCTTTCTTTCTGCTGGTTTCCATTCTGAAATGGCAAAAGTTAACGACATTTCTGTCATTTAAGAACCTGGCCAAGTTTTCCGACTGTGTGTTGTGATAGGATTCATCCATAATTGACATGCAGAAATAGCTGTGCCATCTTTTGACAGTTCTTTCTCCCCAGAACTCTTTAATAAAGCTCTCCTTATCCTGTCACTCTCTGAATTATCACCAATACTCTTCTTGCTTCTTCTGTTCCTTTTCTAAATGCTCATATTGAGTTTTTTTCTCTCTCCTTCTGTGCCCCTTCTCTTGACAGATGATAGACAAGAGACTGCATTGAACCTGTCTACCAACGGCATTAGCAGCATCAACATGTCAATAGAAATAAATGGAGTTGTCTACACAGGTAAATAGAGGGGCCGTTTGCTGATGTAATTGCAGGCAGGAAATTCAATAAGTTATAGGAGCACCCTGGTGCTTAGTCCTCTACACAATTTGATGTCTTTGCTATAAAATCCATCGTAATGAAGTGGCAGTCCAATAGTGTTAAAAAAGTTAAATATCTCAAAATTGGACCTGTGAATTTGAAGGTTTATTTTCTGTGTGTGTGTGTGTGTGTGTGTGTGTGTGTGTGTGTACAAGTAGCTTGTGCCTTGTAGTAATTACTGCATCTCTCCTTTAACATAGCCCATTCATATCATCATGCTATCGTCTCTAAGCTCTGTCTGAAGTTCTCCACAGAGCTTCCAGCTGCTATTCTCAGATCACTCTGTAGAAGTCCTCTTTCACTCACCCACTGGACCTCAAACTTGTACAAAGACCAAAGATCAACTTATGTTTCAAACTGGCCTCTAACATATCTGAAGGATCGTAGCTGGTGATGGGTCCCTGCTAACTGGTAATTTGCAATTACCGGTAGATTTCAGTGTCCACAGTGTCTGCCAATCAAGTGAGGAGCAAAAATTTGCCATTTTTTCAGCACTGAACAGGTTGAATGTGTCCCTGCAGTCTCACTCTGCTAAATCTTGTTCAATTCAGTTTTATTTATACAGCACCAAATCACAACAACAGTCGGCTCAAGGTGCTTTATATTGTAAGGTAGACCCTACAATAATATATACAGAGAAAAACCCAACAATCATATGACCCCCTATGAGCAAGCACTTTGGTGACAGTGGGAAGGAAAAACTCCCTTTTAACAGGAAGAAACCTCCGGCAGAACCAGGCTCAGGGAGGGGCGGGGCCATCTGCTGCGACTGGTTGGGGTGAGAGAAGGAAGACAGGATAGAGATTAATAACAAGTATGATTCAGTGCAGAGAGGTCTATTAACACATAGTACTCTTGCTGCAGCATTTTGGATTAACTGAAAGCTTTTCAGGGAGTTTTTAGGACTTCCTGATAATAATGAATTACAGTAGTCCAGCCTGGAAGTAATAAATGCATGAAGCAGTTTTTCAGCGTCACTCTGAGACAGGATAAAGGGATGGTTGGCTCAACAGAGCTCTGATTGTTTGTCAGCCTGGCTACAGTGCTGAAGAGAAACCTGGGGTTGTTCTTATTTTCTTCAATCAGTGATGAATAGTAAGATGTTCTAGCTTTGCGGAGGGCTTACTTATAAAGCAGCAAACTATTTCTCCAGGCTAAATGATGATCTTCTAAATTTGTGACACACCATTTCCTCTCCAGCTTACGAGTTATCTGCTTTAGGCTACGTGTTTGAGAATTATACCACAGAGTCAGGTACTTCTGATTTGAGACCTTAGTTTTCACAGGAGCTACAGTATCCAGAGTCGTACGTAGTGAGGAGGTAAAATTATTAACAAGATGATCGACCTCTGTTGGAGCAGCGTTCAGGTAGCTGCTCTGCTCTGTGTTGGTACAGGGCATTGAAGATGATAACAGTGGGTGGATTATATTCTTAAACTTAGTTACAGCGCTTTCAGAAAGACATCTACTGTGATAAAGTCTACTCTCCACTGCTGTGTAATCAATTATTGTAAATGTAAATGTTATCAGGAAATGATCAGACAGGAGAGGGTTTTCAGGAAACACTGTTAAATGTTCAGTTTCTATGCCACTATGTATATATATATATACATATACTAGTGCTGTCAGCATTAATCTAGTTAAAATGACATTAACGCCACCGATCGCCCCATGCATGGGCTGCACAGTGCTAATGCGTTAACGAGCTAACGTGTTGAGGTTTTCATTTGGTTTTCATTCTGAGTAATTTTTTCTTGTACATCTGCGCTGTATGTTAATAAAAGTGCCTGTGTGAGATCTGGGACACAGCTTTGACAAGAACTCTCTTTTTGTTCTTACCTTATGGCTTTAAAAAAAATATCGAGACGGTGGTCCTACACATAGTGCTTTATAAAAGCATCTGAAACAAACACGCTCTGAAATCTGATGTTAGGACAGCGCAGAGTTCAAGGCTAACTTAGGCTCGATGTTTCTCCACAGGCGTCCTATTTGCTCGGCAGTCGCCCATAACAGGGATGGCAGGACACCATGGGAAACATCATGGCTGTCAGACTCAGGGAAAAAACAGCCCTACAAAGTTCCAGCCCTCCTCATCCTCCTTGTCCTCTTCTTCTTCTCTCCATGGACACCGAAACACCTCCCCCTGACCCTCCACTTCTTCTCACCTCCCCCTCCAGTCCCAGTGAGAAGAACCATTTTACTAAATCATCAGATTAACTCCAGTTTATTTCAGTTGTGGTTTACTCGACATCCACATGATCAGATTCCACGCAGGTGAGCAAACCACTGATTAAAAAGCAACTGTTGCACATAGACATCTACCTGCCCCCCTTTCTCCACTCTGCAGGGTTACTTTTAACCTGTGTGACAAAACATTGTTCATGTCCTCAAACACATCTAGTTAGTGTGGAAAAGTTCCAAAGTGGTCACTCATCAACTCAAGATACCACCACAGTGAGCCAAAGACTTGTACACCCGCGCTGAAATGCTGTTACAGCTGAAACCATGGTTTTGATTTTTGTAACTTTGTGACAAACCTCAGAAACTGACTGTTTACAGTGGATACATGAGGGATTGATCCAAAAACAAAAAGCACATCAGAGGTCAAAACCATCTGAGGTGGAATGGTTAATGCAGGTGTTCGTTCACACGCTAGGAGTTAAAGTGATGTGTAGATTTCTTTAAGTTTACTTTCCTCTCTAGTGCATGGCTCTGTCCACCTGCTCCCGTTAACAGTCCTATAAGCACAGCGTGTCTCAAAGCCATGTTGTTCACTAACACAAATATTATCAGCTACACAATTAATTTGAATAATTCGTTTGTTAGGTTTCCCCAAACCAGCTGGTACCAAACTAGCAATAGCCTGAGTTTGCTGTATTGCCTTTAGTGTATAATAATATGATAGTTGCCTAAGGTGTGTACTATGTAAGTATAATAACCACTCCAATACGTATTAAAGCTGCATCTTGACACTAGAGAGATACTCAAATTGGGGGGAAAATCCCACTGTAGCTTTTCAAGTGCAAAGAGCTGCTGTTCAGTGTGTTTGTGTCTTCGCCATAACCAGAACATGTCTCCATCATGGGATTAATCGTTTGTTTAAAAAATATGTAAACATAATTAGAAAGCAGGCGTGTTTTTATACTTTAAAAGAGTTTTATGTCCTCTCTGCTTTCAGGATGTACAGCATTAGGCACAGCTTAGATTAAAGTAATGAAAGTGTTGTTCTGAGGGCAAATATTGCACTTTATGTTGAGTGTGATATTTACCCGGAGTAAGATTTTGTAAGCTCTTCTGACCACAACCATACGTGTAAAGTCTGTGCTGAGGTTGATGTTTGACTGCAGAGTTCAGTAGATATAGTGTAGATGCACAGATGGTGTGATGCTGTTGGGCTGACTGAAAGTCCTCAGAGGACTTTGAATTCTTGAGAAACGACTGTGACAAGAAAGAGCAGCAGTTCAGTTTGCAGGCAGTAGGTGAACAGGAGGCACACACGGGTATGTAGTAACATAGAGCAGTCATGAGTCAAACATGGTTTTATTTTGGGTTTCTTTTTTAAAATAATGCTATGGTGTCTAACATCAGAGGACATCTGTTTGTTCTTCTTGGGTTCATAAAGACCTTTCTTCATCATGAAAGGCAGTGGACACCACGCTGAAGTGAAATCTGTTAAAGCACGTGTATGTTTGATCCTGTATCATCACTCTGCTTCTTTTGAATCTTCTTGAATGCTCGTTGGCAATACCTCACCAAACCACCTACATATAGACATGGTAAAGGATTAATACAAAATATACCTCATATATTTACTTTGTTATTACTGTTTTAGTTCAGTGCATCACTGGATTTTTTTCACATTTTATATGATTACACAAGAGACACACATCTACCTCATTTATTATACAATGTGCCAACAATCATGTCTACATGGCAACTTTCATATCCATGTATTTATGAACCAGCAAGTTTACAGTGCTTTTTTACGTTATACAAAACGAATCTACATGAAAATGAACAGAAAGAAGAAATGATGGTGGTACAAGTGTAAAAGGTTTTTTAGATATAAATATGTGTTCATGTGATACTTTTTGTGACTGATTGTAAGAAACTGAACTGCAGAAATGAATTTGGGATCTTGCATCTTTCTCAAAATGACCCAGGAGTTACACAGCTTTACATTTATCGTCCATATTTATAGCAGGGGAAATTGTTATAATTTAAGCTGATATCAGCCTAAGCAACCATGAAATTGTCTACTGCAGTGTTGACAAACACTAAAGACATCATGAAATGGTATAATTACTCAAACTCCACAGCACTCGCATAAAAATGTTTTTGATGTTTATCTTAGATTCACTCAGTTATCATTTACGATGCATTCGCTTCAAAGATGATCAGAGAACGTTTCAGTGACTGCGAGGCTCCGAGCAGAGAAGAACAACAACCAACAGTTTGGAGTATTTACATCATTTACTTCTACGTACAGACCAGGCTGGCTGATGCTACAGATTTGGTGCCGTTTCAGTAACGTCCCACAGACAACAGAAATATTTTGAACAAACACATGAACAAAATGATGAAGAACATTTTTGTGTTTGTTGCTTTTTTGCCTGTCCTCATTAACCAGCACAGCAGTAACATTATTCTTTTTGAGTACATCACATCTGTTTGGTTAAACTGAGCGAACATTCCCAGATATGCACTTCAGTCCCATCACATTTAGGAATATTACCCTCAGATTCCTCCTCATTCATTTCAAAGCAACATATGAAGAGGCCGTGGAATGTAAGCATGTAACTGAGTTGTGTCTATATTTCAGATTTAATAATGGCAAAAATGGCAAAGACACAAAAGCAGTACAGAAAAATGTGACTCACTGGAAGGGTAATGGAGTGTTGCAATCAATACTTTGTATTAAATCAAAAATATAATATCTCTGTATGTTTAATTGTGGGTCCTGAATCACAAATATAATTTGTTTTCAACCTTAACAATTCTAAGAACATTCACTGCTACCTGCTGTCATTTAACTGTTGTAATTAAACAAATCGCAGCCACGGACACATGAAACTAGTGTGGAGACGCTCCAGGACCAGTTAAACTGTCTCTTTCTTAGCGTTGTAGGATGATGCCCACTACATCATTTAATTCTGTTTTATTTACATCCAAACACAACAACAATGGCCTCGAGGTGCTTCAGCAGCTCAGATAACTGTGTGGCTGAAACATTTCACACTCACTTGATTTTGAGCTCATCGAGAGCAGAGAACCAAAGAGAAAGCAACACCTCTGCATGCAGGAAAAATGTAACCAAATAACATGTATTGTATTTGATCTATGATATGCTCTGCTTGTAGTTTTTAGACAATGACTGCGTTATGAGTTGTGTGTAAAGCTGTAAATGTTTCCCATGTCCCTTTGTTTGAATACATCCAGTGGATTATGGAACACTGGCTTGTGGTGCTCAGGGGTAAAATGTATCAAAAAGAGTTGTGATGGATTTTCTGGGTTTACCATTTGACTTGTGGTGCATTTAGAAATAAAAATATGCATTTAACGCAACCTTTCTATTGTTCTGTACGATCTGTTCTGTACAAATGTTTGTGTTACCAAATGCATTTATATACACACAATACTCCACAATCAGTATCTTGGGTTTTGACAAACTTGTGATTGCATCCTGAAAACACTCTCATTATTACTTTTTTATTATTTCTTGTTCTAGTGCAAGAAAACAGTGGAAACATTTGTTTCAGAAACAGAAAACTGCAAAGTCCTTTTCAGCAAATGCATGCAGTTTGTCGAGTGCAGCATTAAGCAGGTAAAATGCTGTAAAGATTGGTTAATTAAGACTGAGAATCCTGATGTAATTAGGGGCAGCAAAGATTAGCGGTTGTCAATGGTGCAGCTAGGATTTGCAGTAATAGGTTTATTATTGGGGCTTGCTGAATGTTACTTTATACTTCTGAATAAACAAAAACAAATTAGGAGCAGTCATCCAATAAAGGGTTATCTTGTCAAGGGCTGACAGAAATCCATGCCCCTATAACACAGTGTTAATTTTATGCACCACTGACAAACACAATGGTAATCAATAACAACACTATAAAATAAGGTGAAGCATCACTCTGAGCTGAAGGTGCTGGATGGATCCATGAACAGAAAAACCATTCTGGCAGTATTTTCGGCGTTCCTCCTGTGCACAGTGTTACACAGCAGGAAAGAGCTCGTCTCTGCTACTGAAGGACGAGCATGTGAATAAAGTGCAAACTGCACCCACAAAAAACTGCTGCCATGCACTCTTTGTAACATCTGTAAAGACAACATGCTAACACAAAGGTATGTCTGTGAAGGTTCTCAGTCATCCAGGTCAGCGTAGTCAAAAGAGCTTGCAAAGAGGAGTTAAAGAGGAGTTAAAGAAGCCATCTATGCCCACTGTGAGCGACCGTCTTTGAACAGAGGTGGTGGTTTACGACACCAACTGTCTGCCATCTATAATCCAGTTTTGAGTTCCCTCCCCAGACGCCTTAACGCCCACTCACATCCTGGGCCATCTGACCTCAGGAATTCGCATGATAAGGTGGGGCCAGGTTTCACAATGAGCTCACCCGAAACCCTGACTGATTGGGACCCACACCCAATTTCACACCTTGGCTCAGGCGATTAGAGGATCATCAGGGGGTCCTTTTGTCCCTCTTTGGGGGGATACTCCCACTAGGTTTAAATCTGGGACTCCCCACCATTTGACCTTAGAACTGAAGAAGCTTCTCGGATGAGAGGTAAAACGTCTTCAAGCAACTTAAAGAAGTCCAGACGCTTTTCTTTGCAAGCTTTTTTGACTAACACAAAGGTAGACATATTAAATCATCTTCTGATCTTCAGGACTAACAAATGTAGTGATGAGTGCTTGAGCTTGCAGTTTCATCTCCATTTCTACATGTTTCTATAGTACAGTATATTGTAAGGTAAAAACCCTACAGTCATACAGAGAAGACTCCAACAATCAAATGACTCCCTACGAGCAAGAACTCGGCTTAACTAATGATTAAATACAGAGTGGTGTATAAGCACATGGTCAAGGGGTGAGACAAGCATGTTGTAGGGTAACTAAGGGAGGATTCAGGGTCACCTGATCACGCCCTAACTATAAACTTTGAACTATAGACGCAGTCTAAGAGTTAAGAGCTCTATTGGGGGGTCATACGGTACTATAAGGTCTTTAAAGTTAACATGAAACACTACATGTATTAAGGCAGATTTACATCATGGAGCCCTGCTCTCAAAAGCTGGATTTAAGAAATCAGTGCTTTTGGAACATGTTTAGCACCATATTCAGTCAGTAAGGAACTTTACACCACTGGGTTGGCTGAGTACAGGCGGTCAACATCAGTTTATGTGTTGGAGATTATGTATCGCAATTTCAGGACCGGGACCACGTCTCCATACACGCTCCTTCCAGTTGTCATCTGTATAGGTTCCCCCAGTTCTGGAAGCTGGTCATTTTCGTTTAGGTGCCCCACCCTCCTTCCCTCCTTGTTTTCAGTTCTTTAACTTCTTCCTTTCTATTTAGTGCATGGGGATCTGCCAGGCCCGGGAGCCCCCAGTCCCCTTCGAAGCCTTCCCCAAACCGCAGCTCACTTCATGTCAAAGCCATTCACCTTTACCTATTAAAACACTGTCAAACCTAAGATGAGGATGTGGGCCCAGCCAGTGAAAGCTAAAAAGAACCCAAAACTCAGCAGAATAGAAAAAACTCAAACTAAAAAGCAGTTTAGGGGGTCACTTTTGTTCTACCCCGGCAACAACAATAAGTAAACAGAGCAAGGATACACACTTTCATTCTTTCTCTTTAGTAGTAACTGGCTCATCGTTTGGCTAGCTGCACTGAAACACGAAATTCCACCCGTTAGCCGTAATGTTCAAGTTGTAAAGCACTATGATCAACCTATCTCTAATAATCAGCTATGTACCACAGGCCTTCAAGCTGGCTGTAGTTAAACCTTTACTTAAAAAGCATCTCTAGACCCAGCAGTCTTAGCTAATTATAGGCCAATCTCCAACCTTCCTTTCATATCAAACATCCTTGAAAGAGTAGTTGTCAAACAGCTAACAGATCATCTGCAGAGGAATGGCTTATTTGAAGAGTTTCAGTCAGGTTTCAGAGCTCATCACAGCACAGAAACAGCTTTAGTGAAGGTTACAAATGATCTTCTTATGGCCTCTGACAGTGGACTCATCTCTGTGCTTGTCCTGCTAGACCTCAGTGCAGCGTTCGATACTGTCGACCATAATATCCTATTAGAGCGATTAGAGCACGCTGTAGGTATTACAGGTACTGCACTGCAGTGGTTTGTATCATATCTATCTAATAGACTCCAATTTGTGCATGTAAATGGAGAGTCCTCTTCACACACTAAGGTTAATTATGGAGTTCCACAGGGTTCAGTGCTAGGACCAATTCTATTTACATTATACATGCTTCCCTTAGGCAGCATCATTAGAAGACATAGCATACATTTACACTGCTATGCTGATGACACCCAGCTCTATCTGTCCATGAAGCCAGATAACACACACCAATTAGTTAAACTGCAGGAATGTCTTAAAGACATAAAGACCTGGATGGCCGCTAACTTTCTGCTTCTAAATTCAGATCAAACTGAGGTTATTGTACTCGGCCCTGAAAACCTTAGAAATATGGTATCTAACCAGATTCTTACTCTGGGTGGCATTACCTTGGCCTCCAGTAACACTGTGAGGAACCTTGGAGTCATTTTTGACCAGGACATGTCCTTCAATGCACATATTAAACAAATATGTAAGACTGCTTTCTTCCATTTGTGCAACATCTCTAAAATTAGAAATATCCTGTCTCAGAGTGACGCTGAAAAACTAGTTCATGCATTTATTACTTCCAGGCTGGACTACTGTAATTCATTATTATCAGGATGTCCTAAAAACTCCCCGAAAAGCCTTCAGCGATCCAAAATGCTGCAGCAAGAGTCCTGACAGGGACTAGAAAGAGAGAGCAGATTTCTCCTGTTTTGGCTTCCCTTCACTGACTTCCTGTTAAATCCACAATTGAATTCAAAATCCTGCTCCTCACATACAAGGTTTTAAATAATCAGGCCCCATCTTATCTTAATGACCTTGTAGTACCATATCACCCTATTAGAGCACTTCGCTCTCACACTGCAGGCTTACTTGTTGTTCCTAGAGTATTTAAAAGTAGAATGGGAGGCAGAGCCTTCAGTTTTCAGGCCCCTCTTCTGTGGACCCAGCTTCCAGTTTGGATTCAGGAGACAGACACTATCTCTACTTCTAAGATTAGGCTTCAAACTTTCCTTTTTGCTAAAGCATATAGTTAGGGCTGGACCAGGTGACCCTGAATCCTCCCTTAGTTATGCTGCAATAGGTGTAGGCTGCCGGGGATTCCCATGATGCATTGAGTTTTTCCTTTCCAGTCACCTTTCTCACTCAGTGTGTGTTAATAGACCTCTCTGCATTGAATCATATCTGTTATTAATCTCTGTCTCTCTTCCACAGCATGTCTTTATCCTGTCTTCCTTCTCTCACCCCAACCAATCACAGCAGATGGCCCCGCCCCTCCCTGAGCCTGGTTCTGCCGGAGGTTTCTTCCTGTTAAAAGGGAGTTTTTCCTTCCCACTGTCGCCAAAGTGCTTGCTCATAGGGGTCATATGATTGTTGGGTTTTTCTCTGTATCTATTATTGTACCATCTACTGTACAATATAAAGCGCCTTGATGCGACTGTTGGTGAGATTTGGCGCTGTATAAATAAAATTGAATTGAACTGAATTTGTGAATGAGGCTGTGTGGGGGGAGAGCCTGTCTGAGTCAGCTGATGCCATCAGGGCTATTTTGTGCAAGAAAATAATCATTCTTTTCCCGAACACATCCAAACAGATTACTACATGTACATCATACCACAACATGTTATGATGTGGTATGATGTGCATGGTGTGGTATATTTTCATAGGCCAATGTGTGCAATGGAAAAAGAAGGAAAACCTGGAGACTCAGAGGAAGTGATGTCAAGGACACGTAAGCTTAACAACAGAACAGGGGACAAACATGGAAGCACATGGCAGAGTGGGGAGACAAAGGACGAAACACAAGGACATGACTATAGGACCCAGAGAATGAGGAAGCGAGACATACACACAGAGATTGATCGAGGGACACGTAGACGAAGACAAACGCACAAAGGGACCTAATAGACAGGAGACCACAAAGCAGAAATAATAAACTCAGAGACATAAGAGGACTAACTCAATACTAACAGTAAAAAACATGAACATCTGCAACAAATTATAAATGCAAAATAACATTAACAGAACTGAACTGTGTAAGGTAGTACACCAAAGTGTTTTACACACATAACTAATTATCAGACATTGCAGGTTCTGTAAGTGTCAGATTACTAATACACATCATCTGAAACATCTTTTATACTATTTCAGCTACTATCCAGACAGCATGTTGTATCGTTGCATTGTTAGCCGCACCTCTTTAAAGGTCTCAGTAATTGTTCTGAGAGGGATTCTGAAGATTGACGGCTTCCTTCAGCCAGGCATTGTGGTTCAGAGGCCACAGGATGGTGGACGGATAACTCTGCAGCTCGCTGGTCACTCATAATGTCCTGAGCTTGCCAATCCTGGAAATGATTCTGTTTTACTTATGATACCTGACAGTGTATTTCACAGAATAGGAGCACAACTGAAGTCCATTCTGAGAAGCATTAAACAATGAATATAAAGTTGTATTAAATTAATTGTTAATTTGTGATTTGTTTGGGTGTATTTCATTCAACTGGAAAGATACATTTATTTTATAATCCTTTTAAACAGTTTTATAATTTAACTGATTAAAGAAAGAAACATGAAAAACAAAACAAAAAACACAAAAAGTCCTACATTTGCTGCAAAACTTTCTAAAGCCTGACAGCTCTGTTAGGAGGTTTTTCTTATGCACACACACACACACACATAAATATATATATATATAATTACACTTAAACTCAGCTCCTGGTTTCTTTACCTTCTTGGTCCATAAAGTCACTTATAGTTACAGACACGTGGGACCTTTGGAGGATACGTGTTCCAACACTGGGGCCAAGATGTGTGGAGTCTATATGGACAGAGTGGCCTTCATGTAGGCCAGCCCCTTGAATGCAAACATATGTTGGCATCTACACACTTTGTATGTTGGCGTTAGAAGAGTCTTTGTTGTTTTCCACATCTGTGTAAGCACACATCTCAAACAGGGCTGGAGTTCATCTCTTTACTGTCTCGATGCATCATTGCACTTTATTAACTATTTCTCAGTCAAATGTGCTGAAAGGAGCACAACATTCCACATTTTTCCTTATTTAATGGCATAATTATCTGTGCTGCATGTTTATATATTGCACATAAGCTACAAGTCAAAAGTATTCACAGTCGAGTGAATCAACAAATGGCGAAATGAAAACAATAATGGTGTTTTTTTTAGAGAGTCTTAGCTTACATGTGTGTTTCATATTGTGCTCAAATGCCCCATTTTCCTATGCAGTTCAATTAAAGTGAGTGAACAGTAAACTTCTGGGAGCGATGAAAAGATTTTTTTGTTTGTCGTTTGCAGGGCATGGTCCCATCTGCCCTGATATTTAGCTTTCCCCACTCCCATACTAAAGCTTTAAATTCAAAGCTCTCAACCTTCAGTTCTTGTGCAGTGGGCCTCTTGTTGTTGAGCTAAATGGATGAAATCTCTGGACAGTGGCTGAACAGTGTCAAGTAGACAATCACTTCCCTCCATTCCTGGAGCACTGAATGAGACTGCAATAAGGAATAGACCTCGTTCCTCTTGCTATACCAAATTGCCCTGTTCAATTGCTCTGCAAACAGACTTAGTGCACGTCTCAAAAACAAGAGGTTCTTTTTATCCTCACTGTTCTTCAACACCTTCTGAGGTTCTGAGGAGGAGACAAAGAAGAGGTTGATGCTGCCAAGGCTTCATATAGGGGCGTAGCTATGTGAGAACTGTCTTGAATGATCTATAGTAAGACAAGAAATTGAGACGCTGTCTAAAGTCACCCACTGTTCTAGGACGTTTTCCCTTGAGGGCCTGTACAGGGGCCACTTCTGCAGGCTCTTTGGTGTGAGCATCTTTTGAAATGATTCTGCTCCAAAACTTTGGACTAAATAGTTGTATTCATTTTTTTGCTGTGACCTTGATCAATGCTACTGGTAATAAAGTAGAACTGCCCTTACATCTCCTACATGATTGTTAAATGACTTACTGTGGACCAAGTTATCACCAAGGCAGGCAAATGTCATCACGTAAGCCCCACAAACACTCCTTCACACTTCTTTGGGACAGTAGGTGCTGAACTCAGGCCAAAGGGAATCCTCATCCATTGGTATAGTCCAAATGGAGTGATGAATACAATGAGTGGTTGGCTCCTCATCAAGGAAACCTTGGTGGTATGCTCTCCCCTCATCTACCACTGAGACTGTCCAACATGTCCTGTGCAGTCAGGGAAAAAAATATTTGAACCCCTGCTGATTTTGTAAGTTTGCCCACTAATAAAGAAATGATCAGTAATTTCAGTGGCAGGCTTATTTAAGCAGAGTTGAGGATGAAACCAACAAAACACACTCAAAGGATGCACTGCATCTGAAAGACAGAATGAAAGGAGGTACGCCCTTCCCACGAGATCCAGAGGTAGACAGGGAAAGACCCAGGAGACCCCAGCCATCCCCCAGGAGTGCTGAATCCCCGAGGTCAAGAGCGAGGCCCCGGATGGAGCTCTCACAGCCAAAGGGCAGGGGTGCCATGGTACCAGAGGCCTGGCAAGCAGCTGATCCTGGCACAAGCTGAGGACGGGACCCCCCGGACCCCAGGTCCAAAGATACTGAAATGGCCAAATAAACTCTTATGTCTTCAGCTGACTGTTAAAACATTTATTTTTCTTGAGCATAACTTTAGGGACACACGTACAATGAAACATATTTTCAGGAGTTTAAAAAAAATATCTAGTATGGACATCGTATTAACGCCATGGGAAGATGAAAGGCAAAGGAATGCTGTCAATGCAGCGGAGCCTGAAGGTCTCACCAGACACAATCACAAGCAACTTAAAAACAACTGTCTTTTTCCAGTAATTGCTTGTTGCTTTGTGGGATCAGAAATACTGTAAAATGTCTTGGCTGTTATCTAAATAATGCAACACAAGGAGAAAGAACTATTCAGAAAATAGTTCAAAACTAGTTTCAGTTGTGTTATTTTATATTTAATTGAATTGTACAGTGATAAAAACAATGCAGCCTGAGTTCTTTCATTGTAACAGTAAAGATTCCAAGAGCTGCAGCATCGCATGGTATGCAGTGACAAAGTGTTTGACAACACTTCCCCGTCTTCTTTTCTTTCCATAAACATTACTTTCATTTGGCTGAAAATGAAGAAATGGGCTCCATGCCTACTCTAATGATATGTTTCTGTTGTGAATATGAATTCCCAGCATAAAGCTATTCAAATATTTTAATAACTGTCCTGCTGGCACTCTGTCCTTCTGCAGAGTCTCCTCTGACACTCTGATCCACCTCCACACCTTCAACACCACATTCACTCAAACTCTTTATCCTGGATTTTGGTTTCATCCATTGTCTCCTGGTTCCTCAGTGTGTCTGTGCTGAGTGGAGTGTAAAGAGTGTCCTCCTGTTAGAGAAACACTGACTGTTGAACAGATAGTTCAGTCTGTACATGTCTGTCTCTTTCACTCAGAAACACGTTTTCAGATTCATGGATTCAATCAGTTGATGTTTGAAACTGTTCTAAATGATTCCTTGCAAACTTCTTCCTCTTCAGTCCTTTAAAGATGGAAGCTCCCATTATTCCAGGATCCACATGTTGTTTTTCTGTCTTTTTCCACTCAAAGCTTCACAGTGAATATCAGTTTTGTTGTGTTTCTCTGGAGCTCAGTTCACAACCAGCTCCTCTGCATTTTTAACAAGTCTGAGCTCATTAAAATGAATCCAAATGTTTGATTTCTCTTTCTTAATGGGATGTTTCCATCATGGCTGAATAAGTGGACATCTAATAGTACTCAGTGTATCAAATATTGAAGACATTCAGCATCTCTCATGTTTCTGTCGTTCTATAAAAACATCTGCTTTTAAAAACTGATCCAATCAAAGAAACATCAACTTCCATATTGATCAGATCAATACGCACAGCTCTGATGTCACTAACGTCTCCCTGGACTCTTCATTGATGGTGAGTTGTGTCCCTCTGCTGGTGAGAAGATGAACTGCATGATGTCAGTTTCATGAACACAGATGACATGAAGTGTTTTTATTCTGCTTTTTCTAATTGTTCAGGGTCCTGCTCCAGGAAACAGCTTCAACAAGCTCAGAGTTTCAAAATAAAACAGTTGATGTGAGTTGGAGAAAAGAGTCATTTGAATCAGTTTAACCACTCTGTCATCATCATAGACAGAATCAAGTTTGATATCATTTTGATCCTGAAGGAAACCAGTGTCTTTGGTGCTCTATAGATTCTAATAATGAGGACGCTTGTTTTCATTTGTAAATCAGCATCCATCCATCATTTTACACACAGGTTGGTTTCAGTAAAGAAGTGCAATGCCTCCACCTTTCTGATGGTGTCTCACAGCTTGGAAAGCACTAAAGTTTGGGG